>NW_024467204.1:1025485-1049066 GCF_000292625.1 Dacryopinax primogenitus | reverse complement strand
GCTGAAAAGAGACAACAACGACCATGATGTTCACTTGTCATTTGCCCACTGTGCATCCCTTGAAAACGGGAGATTAAACCCATGAGGACGGAAGTTGAAATGCATGTGGAATGACGACATTGGAGTACTTGGAAACATCGCTTTCGTTTGGTGAAGCATGGAAATTGTCTTGCGCCGTTGAGGACTCTCGGGAGGTTGCTCCGGTTCTGACGTGTTAACTTCTCTGGGCTTGAACAAAAACTGGTATCCTTGAGGAAGTGAAAATGTATATAAGGAGCACGAAAATTATGACCAAAGATTCAGCAACAACAAGCACTCACTCGCATTCACATCAACAGCTCAGCACTCGCATCTTTCAACGACTCGCTTTAATACATCACTCGCATCTCGCATCTCAAGCACATTTAACGACCGTCACGAAGTTCACGACTCTCTCCATCACATTCCTCGCCCTTCTCTCGAGTGCACTGGCCATGCCCAACCTCAACTGGAAGCGCGACGGACCCGGTCCAAGTGGCACTCTCCAGCAGCCACAAGGCGGCGCCGATTGGGACAACACGAGTAGTAAGTTTCTTCTCCCCTTTCACAAAATCATATCTCACACACGTTGCAGGTTTCGGGCTCGGACACGTTGTCTACCAAGGTGTCGACCAGCCGTACACGAATTCCCAGGGAGTGACGCACGTCAAGACGCACCATATCGACCTGTACCTTCAGGCAGCGGACGGCTCGGGCACCCAGTTCCTCCTAGCGGAGGGCATCGCTCCCAATAGCAACAACATCGTAGACGAGCAGTTCCAGATCCCCATTGCGTATGGCGGACCAGTGGGGGACTATAGGCTTCTTGTGGAGGAGACGCAGTATGCTACTACGGCGGGACAGCCGATCGCGATCGTTTTCCGCTCGGCGGCGCCGTTGATCAGCGTCACTGCTAGCGCTAAGCCTTGAAGAGGTATGTGTACAAGGCGTAGATTGGTCGGATCATCAGATCCTACCGCTTCCCAGCATCCTTATAGATTTGACAAACTTTCTTCCTTCCTTCCATTGTAACCACATTACTGGATTCCTACCAATCCACGTTTTGTTGCTCACTTCGATGACTTGTTCCAAACTCTGTCGATGATCGATGCCCAACCGGAGCACATCATTGTTCCGCACAAGTCACAGGATTCTGCACAACCCGAATATCACGCACAACAGCATGCATTTTTCTAGCATAACAGCCCAAGCTCCGCACGCAGAGAATGAGCACAATGAGACAGTATGGGGAAAGCGATGAACAGAGGGAAAGTGGAGAATTGGAGTAGATGGATTACAACCTTTCGCGGTTCATTTTGGTGGACTTGCCAGACGAAGGAAGGAGAGCGTAGAGGCCGAGGTCGTCCGTCCCGGAGAGTGGGTTCTAGAGTCAGACTGCCCTCGGCCACTTACGTCCCCAGTCCTTCTCCAACAGAGCGCGCGCGTCTAGTCACCCGAGTCCTAAGGTGCAGCGGCAGGAGCAGGCTGGTCTGCCCTCGTCCTACGCCCACGCATTAGGCAAGCGGGGACAGCCAGAAAGGCACTTCTCTAGTACCTGCGATCATAGTCGCGGTCGTCCCTCCTGCCATAACCACCCCCTCCGCGACGGTCATCGTACCGGCGGTCATCGTACCTGTCGTAACCACCACGGCGGTCGTCGGACCGCCTGTCCCTGTCGTCGTAGCGCCGGTCATCATGCCTGCTCCCACGGCGATCGTCGTAGTCATCGCGCCCACGGCGTGGGAAGTCGCTATAGCGAGAGTCGTAGGAGCGGGGCTCGTAAGGACGCTCATAGCCCCCTGCGCCACGCGGATCGTCACGCTTGGGAGGACCATAGTAACGACCGGGAGTGGGCGTACGGGCGCGACCGCGACGTGCCTTGAGTACAAGATGAGATCAAGTCACTTGAGTATAAGACAACCCACCTTCTCTACACTGAGGGTCCTGCCTTGCAAGTCCTGACCATTCATGCCAGCGACGGCGGCCTCAGCCTCATCAGCAGTTTCCATAGTCACGAACCCGAAACCACGGCTCTCGCGAGTATGGGGATCATACATGACCTGCGCCTTGGCTACCTGCGATATTTGTCAGTTATCGCACGCGATGGAGGGAGAGAGCGCACCTTTCCAAATTTGCCGAAGCTTTCTTCAAGCAGCCTGTCATCGACACGGCTGCTCAGCCCCGAAACATGGAGATTGTTTCCGGGGTTAGTGCCTCCATCAGGCCTGCCGCTGCTCGATATCAGCACCGTCCATTTCCCTCAACCACATACAGGGCAACTCACTTCTCCCTGCCCCTACCAGGGCTCCTGCTCCTCCCGCGCGGCGCGTCTCTCCTGTCCTCACGCGTGTCCATGGCCGCCGTGTCCCCCGCTCCGTTAGTAGGCAGGGTAGGGAGGGCCCAGGCGTCATCTGTGGCCGAAGTGGGCACGTCATTCGGCTGGTTCCATGCTGAAGAAGGCGGTTAGGGTCGGTTAGTCAGGTGATGTGAGGTGAAAGGCGAAGTGAGAGACGGAAAGACGCATAGGGAGGAGACATGACGAGAACTAATGCTGTTCTGATGGATGGATGGATGATGGAATGAGAGAAGGCTGGATAAGAGCGAGACCGAGTCGCGGGTTAGTCGGTCAAGGGCTGAATGCTCTACTAAAGAGATTGGCGACAAGCTGACTGCAGTCGTCGAAGGACGTGCTGTTCAGGTGTGTGGGATCCGTCCGTCATGCTGTGGTTCTGGCCGAGGCCGACCGACGCGTGGGTGTTCTACCGATCTAGTAATGCTGATTACTGAGGGCGAGACGTACCGTCAGTGTCGCTCATGTCGGCGGTCGTCGTCGTCGTCGCTGTTGTTGTTGTTGATGTTGAAGGTGGTGGTTGATGAACAACAGTTGTCATGTTCAAACGCTGTCGCGTTGAATTCGACTTCCAAGGTCAGTGGCTGTGCACGCACGGACCGCCCTAAACCGCACTAAGAAGCGGAATCAAAAGCGGATGAAAGCACAAAAGAGGAAACTCTCCTCCGCTGCGCCACTCCGCTGCTTCCGTGTGGGTTGACACTGTTACACACAATACTGTATTGCCCTTTCCTCCTCCTCCCTCCTCCTCCTCCTCCTTGCTCATCGGCATTCTCCTCCTCCTCACCGTCCACCACCCCCACATCCCCTCACCACCAACAAAACTTCGAGATGTCCATGCGCTTGGTCCCATCTCTCGCCGCTATCCCGCGGAACGCCACCCTCGCCCACGGCGTCAGGTTCGCCAGCGCGACCGCCACCGCCGACTCGACCCCCGCGCCTCTGGTCGGGCACGCACACGAGGCCGAGTCCTTCAGCGCATTCTCCAAGCGCTACGTGACATTTTTCAGCGGCGTACAGGACATATTCGAGCTCCAGCGCGGACTCAACAACTGCTTTGCTTACGATCTCGTCCCCTCTGTCTCTGTTGTCGAGGCTGCTCTGAGGGCCGCACGGCGCGTAGACGACTATGCGACGGCGGTCAGGGTATTCGAGGGTATCAAGGAGAAGGTCGAGAATAGCAGGCAGTATGAGCAGTACCTCGAGGAGACAAAGGCGATCAGGCAGGAGCTCGGTTCGTTTTCCATTCACATCCCACCCTCTCTCCCTAATGCCCGCACAGGGATCACCACCAAGGAGGAGCTGTACGAATGAGCCATAGGTCTGTCTGTTCATTCCTCCGTTCCCCAACCCTGCTCATCGAACGCAGAAAACTGATGTACATTCCCCTTCCCAAACGCAACCGAAACAATTTTCTATTTCTGCAAAACCTATTCTCGCGCCCAGGGTTTCCCTGGCGCAAACTAGTTTGGCTCGTCCGCTGGGCTGGTCGGATGGGGCGGGTGGGATGGATCTCCAGCCGATGTCGATGACGGAGTAGAAGGTGAAGGTGAGGGATGGATGTAAGGGATGTCGTCCGGTTGCCCGCCCACCTCGCTCGTTACAATTGTATAGTGCGGTGAAAAGTTGCCTTTTGCCCTCTCAATTCTCTCCAGCAGGTCGGTGTCAACGGCCTCGACTGTGAAATCAGCTGGTGGTGAAAAGCTGCACTATCTTCTCATCTGTGTCAACGATTCACCTTCGACGTTCATTGACTGGAAAATATGGCGAGGAGCGCGGCGACGGCTCGCAAACTTCGACGATGACTCCTTCATCCGCATGACAAACGCCTGCAGGAAGCCACGCCTCACACACGCTTCTCAACATTCAAAAATTACTAAACCTACAATACCAATGTACACGTCCATACACTGTCAAAGCTCTCAGTCCTGTGAGATGAGGGTCATCCACTCTTGCTTCTCTTCAGTCTCACCCATGCCGTCACCTCGCATTCAGATCTTTCCTCTCATTCATCCCAATCCAAATGTTCGTCCCTATCTTCGTCCTCATCTCCATCTTCATCCAGCTGCAACACAACCACCTCCCCCTGGATACCAGCAGACGGTACCCAGCCCTCCCAGCCATCTCCATCTCCGCCCATTCCCAGGCCCTTTTCCCCAGTCCACTGACTCCCCACCTCCTGTAGACTATTCGGCTCGTCCGGCCAACGTCCGTCCCCCCTGTGCCCGTGCCTATGCCTTCCCCCTCCCACCCCCATCCCCAGGAAGAACCCCACAATTAACCAGATAACGACAGCGTACCAGAACGCCGCTAAGAACCTAAGAGTCTCAGTCAGCTAGCTATCTAGCGAGAGAGAGGAATGGAATTGGAGGGAAAACGTACCTCCGCCTAGCACGGGTGTCTTCCACCGTATAGTCCCTCTCCCTATGTGTCGGCAACAGTGGTCCCCCCTGCCCCTCCAAGAGAACAGCAACGCCCACGACTTCTGCAGGTTGGTACGTTCTCAATTGTCCGTCTCCTACTGCCGAGGGCTGACCAGGTGCAGGCACAGGAGTGTAAGGCGGTGGGGAGGCGCCTTTCGTCGGGATCATGTTGTGCTGGTGGTGGGGGTGGAGATGGGTGGGGGAATAGAAAGAGGCGAGTGTGAAGGGGTCCGTTGTCTGCTTTGGGAGCGTTGGTTGTGGTGTAGATGTAGATGTAAGTGCACGTGTAGTTGTGGTTGTGTTATGTGATGTAGTTATACAATTAATGCGCTGAGTGTTGTAGGTAGATGATGGTGGTAGTGAATAGGGTCGTCGAGGCAACTCATCATGATGTACATAGTCATTAGAACACATATCAGGCGGATCCCAACAGCGCCTATTCCCTTGTAATTCGGCTTACTCCTCGAGCCTTCAACAGTTGGCCTCGTGAACATCATTGTGTTATTGTTGTTATTCATTAATATTGGGAACTGCCTCATGCCAGAGGCGCGTTTGCCGCCCGTTCCCGGACGCAGAGTGATGAAAGACTGCTTCCCATTATGCGTCTGCCTCCGTCCCCCCACTTCCACCAATAAACTCCTGATCCTCAGTCGTCGTCTCTCTCCAATCCTATTCGTCCGTTCTTCTGAAAGTAAGATGGCAAGCCGGAAATCAGGGAGAGGCGCCCACCTCTCGAGGCAGTTCGCAGGGATGAGTGTTGATGGGCCTGGGCCTCGACGTTCTGACACTGACACCGGCACTGGAACTGGTATTGGCACTGTGACACGGGGAAGGGGCGGACTTCGCAGAGGCGCTCCTCGGACAACTGGGACTTTTCAAGCTGGTGGAAGATCTGTTTCTGCAGAAAATTCCGGTGCTACTGTTACTTCTGGTTCCAGCGTGGAAAAGGACAAAGAGGGTGAGGAACAAGAGAAATGGTACAACCAACCGCGCTCTTCACACCCCTACGAACTGGTTGCCATTTCCAGCGTAAGCCCGTCCTTATCGAAATATCTCCAACCCAAACCCGAGCCTTTCCTTCCCTTCATCGTAGGACACCGGCCCCGCGACGACGCATACATGGCACCAAGCAGTCTACTTCCCCTGGCCTGTCGGTTCCCGCCCGTCCTGGGTCGACACCTCTCTGCCCTCGCGCCGGGCTGCCTGGATGGAAAAGCAACGGACTTGGGCGCAGGTAGTTGCCCTTTGTGGGGGGGACGAAGTACGGCTAGTAGAGACGAGCAGGAAGGAGCCGTACAAGGTTCTCCATTCACTCAAGCTAGATCAAGTGCCAGGCGAAGCAAGGCGGCCCAGGAAGAAGGCGGACGATGGTTCCGCTTACCCGCTGGGTGATCGAGCAAGGGCGCTGACATGGGCCGCGGATCCGGAGGACCTGAGCCTGTTCCTGTGTTTTGCAGGGTCAGGCAGGCTGATATACGTCTGGGATGTGGAGCGGAAAAAGTATCGGAGCTGCCTGCGCGGGCATGGTCAGGTCTGTCCTTCAACCATACGGATCCTTGTCTGCTGATCAACGGCGTAGACGATCATGCATCTCACGACTCACCCCTCGTACCCGTACATCATCGCCTCCTCGGCCCGGGATCGCTCTACTCGAATATACGACATCACCCTGCCCCAGTCATTCAACATCACCTATGCACCTCTGGCGGACGGGATGCCGAACCGGGGAAACTTCCCTATGGGAGGGATACCCGTGACGAGGGACGGGAAGGAGGGCGTGGAGGGAGACGGGCCGGGGAAAGGTATAATTGTCCTGGGGTGGTATGTCGAAGGACATCGGGATGCTGTCGTAGGGGCAGACTTCCACCCAACACTGCCTTTGCTCGCTACCTGCGGAGTGCGTCGCATTTTGCCCCTGTGTCACCAGCTGACCGTTTTGTAGCTCGACAATGCCGTGAGGATATGGGCGTTGCCAAAGCTTCCCGTGCCAAAAAACAAGCCTTGGGAGATGTGCGCTATCGCCGATCCCCTCTTTGGCACACGGCTGCTTCACTCCTCAGCGCTGGACTCTATCTTCTGGTGCGCGAACACCCACACCTCAGACATCTGATCCTGATCCAGGCCAGGCTGGCGGAAGACACACTAGTTTCCAAGAGCTGGGACGAGCATGCAGAGGGATCCCGGACAAGCAGTATAGTAGTATGGCAGTGGACTGAGCTGGACCGGTTCTTCCCGCTCTCGCCGACTTCTCGTACTGGAAGAGAGGAGCGATACTGGGAAAGGAACCGCGTGGTATTCGAGGCGCGGAGTCTGGATGGGGACAATTCCCGTATGATGTCTTCCTGCAGAGCCCAGCCCGTCGCTTACCGAGGTGACAGGACTGTATCGAGAACTCGTCCGATTTAAGGATGTCCCACACACTCAGTATACACGTCTTGCCGTACACCACGCTTTCAATTTCCAGCCTCTCACTGGAAAAAATCCCCAGGCAGGCACAGTCGAACATCTTCTCCTCGCGTGGGGGTCTACATCACGCACAGGCACGATCACCCTCATCAACCCTCTGTTGCGGGATCCTAAACAGAAAGCATCCGAGCCTCCAGTGATCAAGAATGAGATGGACGGAGAGGAAGCCGAGGTAGAGGTGTATCTAAGTGGAAACCCTAAGCAGGTTCTACCCACCAAGCCGGCCAGGGAGGAAGGTTGGAAGCTTACAGATGCGGCATTTGGGAAGATGGCGAGGGCTGTCCCTGGACTCAGGGAGCGGGCGAGGAATCCTGGGGAGCTCTTTGAGGGAGAACGGCACGGGGAGAAGGAGAAGCAGGAAGGAGATGGTATTACTCTGCATACGATCGCTATCCGGCCCAGAGGGGCGCGATATATTGTGGGTGCGGGAGAGTTCGGCGTGATCTTGGTCTGGAGGATGGAGACGCCATGACGGGGAGATTGGGCAGTGGTCGGGGCCGATTTTGATTTACCGCTCTGCTTCACGGCATACCGACGCATTGAATAGATCATACGAGCATCGTAAATCATACGCATTTGACAGCATGTACAAGCGAGGGTCCTTGGGATGTGTTACATCAGGAAAAAAATTCAAATATTGCTTGTCGTCGTTCAGGGAATTGGACCAGCGGTGACAGTGATTAGCGGCGCGGCGCTCTGGAAGGTGATGAGGATAGGGAAGCCCGGGGTGTCACCCTCCTGTGTCTCGATAATGACCAGCCTATAACTCCCCACAGGGCCACCGTATCCGATCGGAATCTGGAACTTCTCGTCCACGACATTGTTGCTGTTGGGGGCGATTCCTTTGGCGAGGTAGTACGTGGTCCCGCTGCCGTCCTGTGCTTGCAGATAGATGTCAATGCTGTGAGTCTTCACATGGGTAACACCTTGCGAGTTGGTGTAGTCCTGGTCCACGCCGTGATAGAGAACGTGACCCAAGCCAAACCCTGTCCATTCGAAAGAGTGTCAAAGGAGCATGCCTTTGTTAGATCATAGTGTGGCTCACCTCCAGTGTTGTCCCAATCGACACCCCCTTGAGGTGCGACGAGAGTGCCACTAGGACCGGGGCCATCGCGCTGGATAGGATTGGCAAACGTAGAGGCGACGAGGGAGAGGGCGAGCACGGCGAGGGTAGCGAACTGCATGCTTGATTTTCGAAGGGTAACTCGGAGGCTGGTGAGGTGGGCTGATATTGTTGCTCTCCGTGCTGCTTCGTGGGGTTTATATACATGTTCACCAGACCCAGAGAAGGCATCTTTGTTAGACAAATTCGTGAAACCTCGGATATCAGCCTGCTCGGAGATCAGGTCGCACGGCCCCCATTCAAATGCCGGATGTGTTCTTCGGCTGCTTGCCATTTGATTGCGACTTCTCCAGGCCTGCTGACCGACTTAGTGCCGCCTTCTAGGGGCGTGTCCTTTGGTTCGGCCATTCATGACCATCTGCAAACGGTCCAACTGCAGAACAGGATCGAATGGCGGAACACCGGAGGGAGCGGGGCATAGCAGAACCTTGCACTAGAACTTAGGAGGGCACGTCAGAGGGGCTGTCCAGGGATGGCTTGGCATGAGATGCTTCGATGCCGCCGGAGAAGATGTGCGGGGCAAGGCAGTGTTGTAACAATTATGAGGGACAGCCACGTGATGAAAAGGATGACGAAAGTCTGTAAGAGGCAGGTAGTTCCCGAAGTATTGCGTCTTCATGCCGACACTTCAGCAGTCGAAATGGCTGGCAAATGCCCAGAATGTTTTGCCAATCGGCAGCCCGACCGACAAACCGCATGGACACAAGTTGCGGACGCAGGCGCAACTGACTGGGCTTAGATGTACCTCGAGGTTCAAGCATTCCTTCCCCGGCAAGTAGGATGCGAGCCGTTCGGGCATGGTATTGCCACGGCAATCCCAGTAAGCAATGAACGCATATTTTTTTACTTCGGTATGCGAATGCCCTTCGGGGCAAGGGAAAGGATCAAAGACGAACGTGCAACGGCATAAAACGGCAAACAGTCCTTTCTGACCTAAGAATGACGCAATTGAACAGCAAAAGTCCATAGTCCGAATATTGTCACCAGCTACGGGCAAGACCGTTCAGTAGTTAGCAGCGACATTGATGAGCGGTGCCGCGCTCCTGAACTCGATGGCGATTGGATAGCCTTGAGTGGTGCCATACTGCGTCTCTT
Source organism: Dacryopinax primogenitus (assembly GCF_000292625.1). Taxonomy (NCBI): domain Eukaryota; kingdom Fungi; phylum Basidiomycota; class Dacrymycetes; order Dacrymycetales; family Dacrymycetaceae; genus Dacryopinax; species Dacryopinax primogenitus. The sequence continues at coordinate 1,039,591 of NW_024467204.1, read as the reverse complement.
CTACGATCAGTCGATATTCGCCGGTCTTTCCTCCGTACGCAATCGGGATTTGGAATTGCACATCCACAACATTGTTGGAGTCGGGTGCGATACCCTGGGCGAGGACGACATTGAAGTTAGGATCGGCTTCGAGCGCCAGAGTGAGATCGATATGGTGCGTCTTGACATGGTACACGCCTTGAGAGTTATGGTAATCTTGGTCCACACCCTGGTAGATGACGTGCCCGAGGCCGAATCCTGGAAGTACCATTCAGCTCAGTTCCCGGTACGGTGCGATAAAGAGGAATGACAAACCTCCAGTGTTGTCCCAAACCGCGTTGCCCTGAGGGATAACGAGATACCCAGAAGGGCCAGGTCCATCACGCGCCTCGGGCGCTGGAGCGGCAAGAGCGTAGGCGAACAAAGAGAACGCGCCAAGCGAAAAAGTTGTCAACTTCATGTTCGAGAGAAAGTACACGGTATTGCTGATGGATCGTCTGGCAATTGATGAGACGTGGATGTGTGGATAGCTTGATGGTCCGATATCATAAAATTTACACCGGCTTATATACCAGGCTGACGGCGCCAAGCTCGTACCTCATAACCACGTATTTCCGAGTTGCCTCGTTGTTCTACCCCTTTGCAGGTGTCAGCTGATGGTATTCAGTACCACCCAAGCGTTTTGGTTTTGCTCCTCAGGGAATGACAACGCCTCCAATGTGTGCTAGCCAAGTCCGAAAATATCGCAGGGATGGTAATGAAGACCGCTGACGAAACAGCAAGGGATACAGGGTCAAGGGACATCTCCCTCCAACCTACCGGTCCCTGGTCCCGAAGATCGCGGGGAAGGACAGCATACAGGATTCGCAATACGTGCCAAGGAGCGATGGAGACGGAGTAGGACGAGAGAGCTGGCAAACGAGAGGGGCAAGAGACAACATTGTGAGGCTATGCATAATTGTTGTGAATTTGATCAAGACTTCCACCGGGATAGAAGGTTGTCCCAAGCAGGAAACAACACAGTTGGGAATGTGAAGGCGAAGCGTCACCGAGTTTCTTCCCGAACAAGGTTGTTGTATTCTTCAGTTAGCTTTACGGATCGAGGTTGAGAGTTGTGGGATTTCGGGAGAACTTGGATCTGACCACAAAAGTGCGGGTTTCATCCAATGATATGACCATGACAGCATGAGACAGCTCGCAGACCAGTGAAAAGTTCTTAATGTTGTTGACCGGCGTCGACGTGTGGTGTGGTGGTTGTGATCCAAACATGTTTGATTTAGTGGCAGTGCCGTCACAGCCGCTGTTTTAGTTGTATTTCCGGATCCGATTTCAGCGGGCCCCTTCTCCTCGACCTCACTGCTTCCAGTGCACCTGTGCAAAAATGCCAAGACGGGCACATACCTGTTTTGGCTTTGACATCTGGTAAACACTGGCAAACTGATCAGAGATCATCTCATGGGCGCGCTTGGCATGCTGTCGGCTTACGATGACTTTCGTCTTGGGGCTCGGAGATAAGACTTGTAGCGTGGGCGCCTCTTCGTCTTTTGGTCAGCAAGATATCCTACCTGACTGGATGTTTGGCATGTTTATCCAAGGCATAACTACGGATATTGATGTTAAAAACGTATATGAAGCATGGAGGACCGGGGGTTGAGAGGTTAACTACACGGACTACTCAATCATTCTTCACGACATCCATATTCGCGAACATGAAGTTTTCAGCCATCTCTGCCATTTTGGTCACTGCGCTTTCCGTTATATCTGGTTCATTTGCTATCCCAAGTTTCAGTTGGAAACGCGACGGTCCTGGCCCCAGCGGAACGCTCCAGGAGCCCCAGGGGAATGCTATCTGGGACAATACATCAAGTATGTCAACCTGTTGTGAGAAACACATGGAACGCGCTCTAAATTTTATGACAGGATTTGGCCTCGGGCATGTTGTATACCAGGGCGTTGACGAAGATTACTACAACTCTCAAGGCGTCACACACGTCAAGACCCATCATGTTGACCTCTATCTGCAAGAAGCCGACGGCTCCGGTACCGAGTTTGTGCTTGCCATGGGAATCGCTCCCAACGCCAATAACGTCATCGATGCCGAATTCCAGATTCCGATCGGCTACGGGGGTCCACTGGGTGCTTATCGCTTGATTGTCGAAGAGACCCAGTATGGAACGACTCCTGGGCGACCCATTGCCATCACTTTCCGATCCGCTGCGCCCTCGATCAACGTCATCGCCGGACCTTGAGAGCTGGGATGGCATATAGACCTGCGAAACGGCCGAATAATCCCACCTGTCAATTACCTAGCAGATTACAGGATGGTTCACGTCAGTCAACTCGTTATAATCTCTCCTAACCTACCTTTTTCCAATAAAGCGACATTCTCAACTGTCTCTTTGATCTCGTTGCCCCGTGGATAATTCTTAGATTTGCCGAGAGGGCTCAACCTCGTTCCACCCGAACTATGAAGAAGACCCTGAAATGAATTGCACTTCCCCGAGCTTCCCATCTGCTTTCCTTGCTACACTTTCCCTGTGATCCTAGGAACGGTATTGCTATCAGTGTTGCTATGCTGTTGAGGACTGCGACATATGCTAGACGAGTTCCCTACTCTGTTCAAGAGAAAATCCTCTCCGGCTCTGGAGATAATGCCCGGATGATGATATCTTGCACTCAAGATTCTTCGTCGCTTATTTGACAGCGGTGCTGTCAACTTCGAATTACGACAGACGTAGTATCAATCAGCCACGTCCTTCCCGGTGTATCCTCACTACTCGATATGGCAGATGTGCCGAGTCATGATCTCCATTTGGGGCTCTGCCGTGCAAAAGAGGTGATGGTCGTGGGCCTGCCATAGAGCGCATTCGACTGGTCTTCAACCAGGAAGATGGGATCTCCCACTTCGACGACGTCGTTTACCGTCTATCATTCTGCCGGTTGTATATCCGGCCACAATGGAGTGCGCACTTCACTCGCTGTCAATATAAAAGGACGGCAACCTTATCGTTCTGCCGTAGTACATACCGCAAACACCCCACGCGACCCATAACAATGTCTCCTGTGAACGGCACGAATGGCCATACTGTGAATGGCCCTGGTGAGCTCAAGTTCAAGGGGCTTGGTGCGAGCCCACCAACCAGGTCGTGGGTGAGTCGTGGTCTTTTGATTCCCTTGATTGATAAGTCTAAGCATCGACTCAGAACGATCTGAACATGATTCCGGTTGTCCCGAAAGCTTGGACAGAAGACGATGTGGATATCGCGATTACACACTGTGGAGTATGTGGGACTGATGTGCACAGTAAGAGCTCTTATTGTCACACGAGTTTGTGTCTGAGCAATGCTCGTTTATCAGCGCTTTTAGAGGGTTTTGGACCTGTCAACGCGCCTCTTGTTGTCGGTCATGAGATCGTCGGGATTGCCAAAAAGGTCGGGAAGAATGTCAAGGGTATCAAGGTCGGAGATCGCGTTGGAGTAGGTGCTGCTTGTCAAAGCTGCCATCAATGCCGGATGTGCGAGCGAGGAGACGAGAACTATTGTGCCGATTTGATTTGGACCTACGTAGGCACATCCGCCTGAATATTTGGAGAACAAGCTGATTCAAGCCGCAGAACTGCTCCTATCCAGATGGTATCCAGACCATGGGAGGATACGCATCGGCAATTCGTACAAACCAACAGTTTGTCTTCCCTATTCCGGAATCAGTCAGCTCCGCAGACGCGGCTAGCATGCTTTGCGCGGGTGTCACCGTTTTCCAGCCAGAAGAGGTACGGTATTGGACCCGGCTCTAAGTTGGGAGTGGTGGGCATAGGCGGTCTTGGACATTATGCTGTTTTGTTCGGCAAAGCGCTTGGAGCGGAAGTGACAGCCTTCTCCCATTCGCCGAACAAGGAGGCTGAGGTGAAGAAGATGGGCGCGGACCATTTTGTCGTTTCGGCGACTGGATTCGGGAGGAAGTGGAAGCGGTATTTCGACCTGATCATTTGCACGATCGACGTCAGCGAAGGCTTTCCTCTGGCGGCCTACATGACCACGCTATACCCTCTGAGCACTTTTGTTATGGTTGGCATTCCAGAAGCACCGATGCCTGCGCTCAGGGCACTTGATGTAACCAGCTCGCAAGTCAAGCTCACAGGAAGCGCGATAGGAAGTAAGATGGACGTGGCGGATATGATGGAAGTCGCAGTGAAACATAATATCAAGCCTTGGTACGGCTTCCGCAAAACTATGGCAATTTTTTGTATTAATTCCTTCCATGCAGGATTCAGACCATGCCGATGAGCAAGGCCTGTGAGGCACTTGATATGATGCGGAACGGTAAGGCGCGCTACCGCATTATTCTCGAACAAGACCTGGACGTGCTCGCGATATACCCTTCGTTGCATAATAGACATCTAGATATTATTATGAGTAATTAATAGACGTTTGATCTCTATACAGCGTGCTGCTCTGCGTCGGCGTTCTGAGGCATTTTGTGAGGAGCCAACGAGCGCTGAGACATATCGAACTTCCACGATCGGCACAAAGTCGCTGTGTTCCAACCGCTGCAGCGATACGGTGCCGGCCCGGGGAAGAAAGTCGGTGTTGTTGGCATAGGTGGGCTGGGGCATTACGCGCTACTCTTCGCTAAGGCTCTGGGCGCTGAAGTAACGGCGTTCTCGCACTCTTCGAGCAAAGAGGCGGACGTCAAAGCCATGGGCGCAGATCGCTTTGTGATTACTGAACCTGGGTTCGAGAAACAGTACCGTAGGTACTTCGATCTGATCGTCTGCACCGCCAACGTGGGCACTGGTTTCCCCCTTACGCAGTACCTGAGCATGCTCTACCCTCTCAGTACTTTCGTCATGGTCGGTCTGCCAGAGGATGCGATGCCTGCTATCCGAGCCGGGAGCTTGACAGCGACCGGGATAAGGATGGCGGGCAGTAGTGTAGGTAGCAAGCGGGAGGTGTTGGAGATGCTCGACCTGGCCGTAAAGCATGGGATCAAGCCTTGGTGGGTTCTGCTTTTTGGTCGTCATTTGGCGGATTCTGATGGGAAGGATAGGATCCAGACGATGCCTATGAGTCAGGCGGGGAAAGCGGTCGAGATGATGAAGGGTGGAAAGGGTAGGTATCGGATTATCCTTGAGCAGGACTTGAAGGATTTGCCACTGGCTCATTTGTAGGACTTCGGGAGTGTGGTTTGTTCTTATATTTCAGAGGTTGATGACTGGAGATAGAAACGCTTGATGGCAATACATCCAAATAAGACGTGTTTCACTTTCTTCCCTGGGCGGAAATAGAAGGAATGGATAGACGATAGTCACAAGATGAGAACATACAAACCCACGTGGCTCTGAGGGCATGCTTGCTCGTGGTGCACCATGTCAGACCCATCACCGGACGAAATTCTGTCACAACTTCAACACGTTCGCACTGCACTGCAGGAGGTGGTCGAAGAGGACATGCATGCACGGCAACTAGTTGAAGAAAGACGTAGCACCTGGGAGGCGCGATGTACCGAGAAGGCGGAGAGATTCGAGGGACTGGACAGAAAGCTGAGAGCACTGGCTGCTCCAGAACAAGTGCCCTCTGAACAAGAACAAACGAGTATGGGAACAGACTACCCCTTGGGGATCGAAGCATGTCTGACCAAGGCATAGGTATGCAGGACTTGCTACACATAATCGAAGAGAATTCTCGTATTTTCCGCGAGCGAGTTGCGCAGCTTATCGCGCAAGGCTCGCCTCCAAGCCGCACACCTGCTGAGGTGGCACAGGAGATCTTTCGCATGGCGGAAGAAGCTCGACAAGAGGCTTGGAAGCAGACTCAAAACGATTGGGCTTGGTAGCGGGCGAAGAAAGCTGGTAGACATGGAACGGAAATAGATGGATGTCATATCTCATATTGCACGTGTAGGAAGCAACACAAGAAGCTCGTACACCAGTACCTCCAGCGCACGCCCAACCACTATTTCAACTTCTTCTTGCTGTTTACCGATGTCAGTACTCAAGCGTCAAGGAGAGGAAAGACAGAACGCACGGGCGAAGTTGAGATGAGTGCCCACAGCTCCTCTTCCTGCAGTTGGTTGCACGCGGTGGCAGACGAGCGTAGCACTTGCGGCAAATCTGCTTGTCGCAGTTGTACTTGCTCGCAAGGACCTTGAGCGAGGGCTCGATGATGCCTCCACGCAGACGGAGGACGAGGTGGAGGGTGGATTCCTTTTGGATGTTGTAGTCGGAGAGTGTGCGGCCGTCTTCGAGCTGCTTGCCGGCGAAGATCAGGCGTTGCTGGTCGGGCGGGATGCTGAGATATGTTAGAGATGTGGAATGGGGACATGGGATAGATGCACGCACCCCTCCTTATCTTGGATCTTGGCCTTGACATTGTCGATCGTGTCCGAAGACTCGACCTCGAGGGTGATGGTCTTGCCCGTAAGGCTGCAATCGAATTAGCATTTCAAGTACACTATCTTTGTGGAATATAGTGCTCACGTCTTTACGAAGATCTGCATTGTCTATAATAATAAATAGACAGGTCAGATACCTTCCTCAGGAATTGCAGACAGCGAGCTCACTTTCGACGCCGGTGTCGTAGTCAGTAAAGTAGAACGACCAGAGAGTGTGTTAAAACTGTACAGTACGAACCCCCCTGGAACGGAAGCTTTAGCAGCACAGCCGCTCATAGTCTGCTCCCGTCTTGAAACCCCTCGGAGAAAGGAACGATTCGGAGCCGAGGCACGTGCTGCAAGGCACTGAATCCACGCGGAACGACGTGTAGCAAGCATCAACGACGACGACCAACGCTGTGATTTAGTGAGGTAGACGATGGTGAGCACATTATTGCCAACATGTGCTGGAATACCACTGAACAGCGACAAGGTTGTTCTTGCAGCATCAATATGCACAAAATCGGGGAAACGTAAGGATGTATCGACTGCAACCCGCATATATGCGTGCTCATCCTGTCACAGCCGTCATCTCTCGCCAGTTCCGGGAGATGCCCCGTTCGAGGATTGACGGCCTCCTGACGTCTTTCCCCAAGCTTATTCCAGCCAACTCGCAGCATACGACGATCGAGACGCCTGAAGTGCGCTATGTCTACCAACCGCTGGAGGAGCTCTACATCCTCCTCATCACCAACAAAGCAAGCAACATCCTCCAAGATCTTGACACCCTCCACCTCTTTGCACGCGTTGTCAGCGATTTATGCAGGAGCGCGGACGAGAGGGAGATTGCGAGGAACGCGTTTGAGCTGCTTGGCGCGTTCGATGAAGTCATCAGTCTTGGGTTTAGGGAGCAGGTCAACCTTGCCCAGATCAGAAACGTCATTGAGATGGAGAGTCACGAGGAAAAGATCCAGGAGATCATCGCCAGAGTTTGTCTCCTCATTCTCTTATTACTGCTTGCAACTGACGTATCGGTCTAGAACAAAGAAGCGGAAGCGAAGGAGGAACTCAAGCGCCGTGCAAAGCAGCTCGAGATGCAGCGTCGCGAAATGCAAAAGCGGGCCAGCGCTGGTGCCTCTGCGCCCGGGGGCTACCTAGGCTCCGGTGGTTCTTACTCCACTCCTTCCTACACCTCTGTACCACGATTCGAAGCCCCCACTCCTCCTCGCACATCTTCCCCCGCTCCGGCGAAGGGCCCTGCGTTCAAGAGCAGCGGGATGAAGCTCGGGAAGAAGGGTCGCACAGCCGAGCTAGTGGACGTGATGGGTGGAGAACTGGCTGTAGAGGAACCCCTTATACCCACCTCCCCCGTGCCTGCAGAGCCCGCACCTCAGCAAACCCCCGACCTGGGCTTGCCTGCAGTCCAACAGGAAAGCGTACACGTCTCGATCCGCGAACACCTCAAGGCGTCCCTCATCCGGGATGGCGGTGTGCGTTCGCTCGAGCTGACGGGCGACCTCAACCTGTCTATCTCTGATCCTTTCTACAACAAGATCCGGCTTTCTCTTGCGCCCTCCCCGAACGCGCCAAGCGAGCTCCAATTCAAGCAACACCCAAATGTCGCTCGCATCCCCCCCGGCCCAGGGCAGAAGACGGTCGCGTTGAAGGACGCGGCACGGGAATGGCCGGTTGGGCAAAAGCCTCTGGGTGTGCTCAAGTGGCGCTTGGCAAGCAAGGACGAGTCGCTCCTTCCCCTTACGATCAACTGCTGGCCCTCCCAACTCAGTGGCTCAAGCCTCCAGATGAACCTCGAGTACGAGCTCGAACGGCCCGACCTCACCCTCCGCAACGTAGTCATCGGCATTCCCCTCCCAGACGGGGAATACCCGACCATCGCGGACGGATACACTGGTCAGTGGTCGCTCAGCTCCGCCGGGCATGCACTCGAATGGAACCACGAGATCATCGACAGCGAGGAGAACCCCTCTGGTTCTCTCGAGTTCACAATCGACGGCTCAGATATCGAGAGCTTCTTCCCTGTCCAGGTGAAGTTCGCATCCGACAAGAGCATGGTAGGCATCAGGGTTGCTCAGGTCCTGGGGGCTGTGGGAGGTGACGAGGTGACGTTCAGCAATGATACCGTCCTTGTCACGGACGAGTATGTCATTTCTTGAGTGAGTTTGTAGAAGACGGTGGTTTTTTTTACTTCGCGTAGCATGTCCTTTGTTTATTCCTCACCAAAACGCCGCATTGTCATAAGATCTACCCTGCGCCTGTAGCGCTGGTTGGTTCATAATCTTGACCGGCCTGCATTCTTTTCATAACAAATCCTTCGGCCGAAGTCCGCAATCCGGATGGTCGTCAAGACGACCCGAAACAGGGGGATTCTTGTCCGTTGCTAAAGAATGTCCCATATATCTGCTCGCCCTCGACAAACAAAACTGCTCTCTCCGAAGCCTCACAGGTAGTCTTGTCGCATATCCGAACACCCCCGCATTTGGAGAAAGCAGAGTCTCTAGGACAGCAGCCGTCGACTCACATCAAGAAATTATAGCAAGGCAGAAGATGGTTTATCTCACCCAGGATGACCTCCATTGCGAATGCCGGTTCTGTTACTGTCGATTCGAGTACCACTATGACCCCCTGCAACACTATCGCAACCATCACTTCTTGTGCAGCATGTGCCACCACAAGGAGGGTTTTGAGCAGGAAGATGACCTATACAGGCATTATGAGATGTTTCATATGCATTGTGAGCCCTGCGGGCGTAGTTTCCAGAGCTACAGCAACCTCTTTGCAGTTCGTATTCCACGTCACCACCCTCAGCATACTGACCGAAACATATTGACAGCATCTCCGGTCACGCGTCCACCAACTGCCGCAGTACACCTGCCCCATGCGAGGCTGCATGTCCAAATTCATCTCCACTGCCGCCGTGATTCTGCACATGGAAAGCGGGTGCTGGCCCTTCCGGTATCAACAGGAGGAAAATTGACGAGTACATCGCCAAGTATGATGTCAAGCGCCTTATCACCAACTCCTCACGGCTACTCGAAGGGCCGGATGGTGCGATGCAACTGCCCCCTCCGACAACGTTTTTCGCCACGGAGCGTTCATGGAACGGGTCAGCATACGAATGTTATTTCTGTCGCAAGAGATTTCGTTATCTCCCGCAACTCAATCAACATCTTGCTTCTCCTAAGCATACCCACCTCCCTGGACAAGAACTGTACAAATGCCCGAATCGTGCTTGTGGCGCGAAAATGCGGACACTGAGTGGATGGTGGCAGCATGTAGAGAGTGGAAGTTGTGGTGTCGACCGTTTCCAGAATGTGAGGGACGCCATGGACGATTTTGTGAAGGGGATCGGGATGCTGAAAATTGGCGCAAGCTGATAAACAATACACTATCTGAGTTTTCTTCGGGTGTTTTGTCAATATGTGGAGTTCCTAGTCACACAAGCCCTTGGCCAGGCATGTAATGAAACATGGATAGTCTAGTTCCTCAGAAGAGGCGAGTGCAGAGGAGAGAAGAAACGAATGGGCAGAACCGCAGAACGTGCGATGCCAATTTTCTAGGCATCCTGCATCAAATCCACCTTCTCCGCGTCATAATCATTGAGTCTCCCAGCCAAGGTCTGGCCTTGAAGAGCAAAGAACATCCACATACCCCACTCTTTCACAACCTCGCCAACCCAGTTCGTTCCCTTGCGAGTATCGCTGCTCTTGTGGGTAAAAGCAAGCACCTTGGCGAACCTCTCTCGGCGGCTCTTCTCCCAGGCGCTGAGAGCCTGCTCGAGCGTATAGTCTTCAGAGATGAGGGAGAGCGCGCGTGCGAGCAAAGCTCCATCTTCGAATGCCTGAGCAGAGCCTTGCCCGGCGTGGGGTGACATCGCGTGCACTGCGTCGCCTGCGATCGCGACCCGTGCAGTGTGCCAGCGAGGAACAGGAGGAAGCTCGTACGTCGGCCAGATGTGGACATCCGATGGGTCGAGCGCTACAAGCATGCTCTTGACGGGCTAGAGACGTTGTCAGCTGTGTTAATGAGACGTAGGAAAGAGAGCGTACGTCTTTCCACTCCGCGTGAATCTTCTGCATCCAGGGGATCGCTTCTTTCTCTGACCATTCTTTCCACCCCTCTCTTCCCAAGTCATTCTCCATATGACACGTCGAGAAACACCCGACCTCCATCTCTTCGGGGTCGGAAGGCATCATCCCAAAGCTGCCTTTTTGGCCGACGATCATCGCAGGGAGGTTGTAATTATTGTTCGGGAAATGGATCGCCGATTTGGGAGCGGTGAAGCCAACGCCCGTAAAGCCCGTGTAGTGTGCTTCGATGTCGGGTCCGACGAGGTGCGGGCGGACGAGAGAGTGCAGCCCGTCAAACCCGACCACAAGGTCTGCTCGTACGCTGCTCCCATCGGCGAAGTATACCATAGCACCTTGTTCGTCTTCTTCCACCTGTATGCACTTCTTGTTGAATATGATCTCGATACCTTCGGCCTGAGCAGCCTCGTGCAACGCCTGGAGCAGTTTCTCACGCTTGATCCTGAGCGCTTGATAGCCGTATCTCTCTCCTCCGGAATGGAAGTCCCCGATGACGTGCCCATGCTCGTTGACGAACCGTGTGCACTCGAAGTTGTACCCCTGAGTACGGATGGTCGAGTAGACACCGAGACGGTCCAAGATGCGCAGAGCGTTGGGAGCAAGGGCGACAGCACCCCCGATTGTCCCCCTAGATTCGCGCACTTCGTATAGCGTGCAGGGGATGCCTCGCTGTGCTAGTCCGACGGCGAGAGCAGTACCTCCAAGTCCGGCGCCAATGATGATGACATGCTCAGGCTTAGAAGACATGTTGATAATTCGAGTTTTGTTCAGAGATGAGCAGATGAAGAGCCGCTGAGTGAAAGTCCGATTCGAGTGTCTTGGTTATTGTCTCATTCCTCCTCCTCCCCCCTCCTACTTATATACACCCAGGAGAGATCGAGGAGGCTTAACATCGGCTTGCCATCGCCGCGCCCAAGTCCTGCGACCGTGTCTGTCGGCACTGTCATTCCATCATTGAAGACGGTGTCAGGGTCTGTGCAAGGGCAACGGAGGCACGGAAAAGTATGTCCCGTGATCGGCGCTAAACTCTGTGATCTAATCTCGGCCCGATGTGCTGCGCGGTGAAGCGCCCGCAGGCATCAACATGTCGTCGTTGCTGCGGTCGCATTTCGGTGAGGTATAGTCCTTCTTGCCTTTCTCCTGCGTCCTATTTTGATGGCCAGATGGTGGTAGACGGTGTAAAATCCATGAGTAGAGCATCCCGGGACTTTGCATGGGGAGGAAATAGAAGTAGTGGTCTCCGATAGTACTGTCGTGGTTGCTCAAGGGAAGCCACGTCTCACACACAACACATTTGGAAAGCATCAATCAAATTTTGATAAGGGGCAAATACGAATCATGTACCTTGCTATTACATTAAAGATATACACCGAAGAAACTATCAATAGGCGACAGTCAAACAAAACGTAAGTTCGTCAGTGTACCGCTGCAAAAGACCTTCAACCAATCCCCGCTGGTCCAGAATCTACGCAGCCGCCGAGGTTTCCTCGACCTGGGGTGTACTCTCAGAAGCCACCAAAGCCTCAGCCTCCTGCAGAGGAGCATCCGCCGCTGGTTCGGACTCGCCGGGTACTTTGCTCGGCGGAGCTGGAGCTACGGGCTCTGGTTCTTTGGCTGGTACGGCAGGTGCCGGTGCTGCAGGAGTAGGGGCAGGATGCGTCTTGAGCCATTTCAGTACGAAAGGGACGTCCTACGGCTATGTGTCAGTAAGGCACTCGGACAAAGAAAGAGGGTGGAGGAGGAGAGTGAGGGAAGAGGACAGACATTAGCGATCTTCCCAGCCACACTGGCTTCCTGCACCCAGCCAGGAATCCCGCCCATTGCACTACTCTGCGTTGCCATCCTCCATTCAACCTTCTCCCCTTCGGTGCCTTTCTGCAGCAGGATACGCTCGATGCTGCAGTATTTCCCCCTTATGCTCTTGCGCAGCTGCTTCTCTTCCTCTGCGGAGGGCGTATAGGGCAGGGAGACGATCAATGCGTCCTCGCCGTCGCCGTGTGGTGAAGGGGGGTCGATTAGCAGGAGGACGCAGAATGTGCGAGGAGAGATAGGGGGAGGGAACGTGTAGTACAAGCTCCATGCTTCGACGCGTCCTTCTTCGAATACTCGCAGTCGGGTAGCTTGCTTGAGCTCCGGCACGTACCTGGGAACGCGAACATGAGCGACATACGGTAAACAGGGCAGAATGAACGCACTCAGCCTCATGTAACGAATGATCTACTCCCAGCGCCCACCACAAGTCTCCAAAGCCGACTCCCCCAGCCTTCGTATGCTCGCTCACACGAACATACCAGCCCGGCACGCCCTTCTCTCGCCGAGAAAGGGAGGATACGAGACCGCGATGAAAACGACGGCCGCGTTTCCAGGTTGACGTGCTGGAAAGCAGGGCGCGAGCGGAGAGGAGTACGTGGTCGGTGTTGGGTAGTTCTGGTAGAGATCAGAAAGCGCTTTGGAGCTGAGGACGAGGACGCACTGTCTGCTGACACCCAGTTGTCGCAGGAGAATGAGTACGGATCTGCCATCTCTCAAGTTGCTAGTCGTAGACAACACCGAGGTGTTGAAATGGGTAGAAATACGGGAATATCAATCCCTCGCGACAGCAGGTCCAACAGCAGGTGGTGGTCGCTGTTCAAGATGCACCCCGGTGCTGTCGATTGAAGTTGACCGTCATGGCCGGTCGTCTCAGAAGCATCAGCCCACCTCTCTGCAGCACGCGTCGCCCGGCATCCTTGTTCTGTCATCCGCTGTTACTCTCCTCGTTCTTCTTTCAACTCCACTACCGCTGTAACGCTGGGGAAGCTTCGTTTGAATGGTTTTGGTGTGCTGGTTTTCTTTGACGCCGTCTTTCTCCTACTCTATGTACCGGAGGTTCTCAGAATAAACGTATATCCACCTCTAGCCCTCGAATATTGCTTATAGCCTTGGTCACTAAGTTGTCCTATGATTGACTCTATGCAAGGCTGGTTGTGTTTTATCTTATTGTGACAATCAGGCTCGTAACAAACGAATAAATATGTGCATTGCAGGGTGCGATGGCGGAGCTAGTGAGAGTGAAGCATATCTAAGGAAATGGAAGAATGCATGGTCCGGTCATGAGGACCATCCGAGTCTATGTTCTATTGTCGTAGTAACGCGAGCTGCTCAAGGCTTAGCGCTAGCAGTGACGCTGATCGACGGCGCCGCCGAGCGGAAAACGATCGCGATCGGCTGTCCCGCCGTAGTAGCATACTGCGTCTCCTCCACAAGAAGCCTATAGTCCCCCACTGGTCCGCCATACGCAATGGGGATCTGGAACTGCTCGTCTACGATGTTGTTGCTATTGGGAGCGATGCCCTCCGCTAGGAGGAACTGGGTGCCCGAGCCGTCCGCTGCCTGAAGGTACAGGTCGATATGGTGCGTCTTGACGTGCGTCACTCCCTGGGAATTCGTGTACGGCTGGTCGACACCTTGGTAGACGACGTGTCCGAGCCCGAAACCTGCAACGTGTGTGAGATATGATTTTGTGAAAGGGGAGAAGAAACTTACTACTCGTGTTGTCCCAATCGGCGCCGCCTTGTGGCTGCTGGAGAGTGCCACTTGGACCGGGTCCGTCGCGCTTCCAGTTGAGGTTGGGCATGGCCAGTGCACTCGAGAGAAGGGCGAGGAATGTGAT
>NW_024467204.1:926965-1023693 GCF_000292625.1 Dacryopinax primogenitus | reverse complement strand
CAGCCGACAGCAACTACTTTATCCCTATCGCCAAAGGCCTAGCTCCCAACTCCAATAACATCATCGACGTCCAATTCCAGGTCCCCATCGGGTACGGTGGCCCGACGGGCGAGTGCTACCTCGTCATCGAAGAGACCCAACTCGGTACCACCCCCGGCCAGCCTATCGCCATCACCTTCCGCTCCGCAGCACCGTTGATCAACGTTGTCGCTGGACCCACCCCTTCTCAGAGCCAGAACGCGAAGCGTGACGCGCCCGGCCCTTCGGGCACTCTCCAGCTGCCGCAGGGTAACGCTGTCTGGGACAACACCGTCGGGCTCGGCCACGTGGTGTACCAAGGCGTCGATCAGCCGTACACCAACTCCCAGGGTGTGACCCACGTCAAGACACACCACATCGAGATCTCGCTCCAGCTCGAGGCTGATAGCAACGATGTCGTCTATCTCGCTAAGGGCCTGGCGCCCAACAGCAACAACGTGGTCGATGCCCAGTTCCAGATACCGGTCGCATACGGCGGGCCAACGGGGAAATATAACCTCATCATCGAGGAGACTCAGCTGGGCACTACCCCGGGCCAGCCTATCCCCATTACCTTCCGCTCCGCTGCGCCGCTTATTAACGTGGTTGCTGACAAGGCTTGAAAGGTTTGTACAGCTGGTGTAGAGGCTCGGACACGATATGATTTGTTACGACACTTATGATTTCTTTTATTCCAATTTGTCCCTAGACACTTGACAATATCATTTTGTATTTATTTATCCATACTTTTCCTGCTTCTTAACCAGAAGGTCGCGCAGTTAGCTTTACACAAGCAGGCTGGGCAGCGGTCCAGCGGAGCATCCAGACATCCCAGACATCCGCGTCTCGATCAAAACAGTATAGGAAACGAACAACACACAGATCATCATTACACTTTTTACCCTTTCGAAGATAAAGAAGAACGAAACAAATGAGCTCAGAGTACATTGAACATTTGCACAAGAAACCACACCCAGGCACCCAAACACCAACAAAGACATGGACACGGACATATGCAAACCTGCAAGAGGGGATAGAAGCGGGAAAGATAATGGGGGATGACGGCAAACCAGTGCCAAGCGCAACCCCGTAACTCCGCAGCTTCTTTCCCACTTGCCGAATGGCTCTGGTTCTTCCCAGCCTTTAACTGCCCGCTCACTCCGAGGACGTTCATCCCCCTCTTCTTCCTGCTTCTCCCCCCGGCTCTCTGCCTTCTTACGAATCGACGACCACCTCCTCGTACGCTGGAGGCTCTTCCGCTTCTTCTCTAGGTGAAACTGGGCGCCCTCGAGTTCCTGACCCTGGCCGCGGGGTAGAGGGAGAAGGCGATGGATGTCGTTGTGCATGTGCGGTGCGAGGTGGAGAGCCACGTACGCGACGGGGATTACTCGGGCCCGCCTCAGGTGCAAGCGGGGACGTCGATCCCCTCCTTACCGGCGGAAGCTCGACGACCGTGATCCCGCTCAACCCACTCCTCCCGCTGCCTCCAGATCTATGCCCCCGCTGGGAGTGCGTTGATTGTGTGGCCGAGACGACAAGACCTGCTGCGCCGGGGAGACGGGTCGACGGTGGGTCTTTCCCCAGTGTACCGGCTTCCAGCCGACGCATGAGGGGGTCGGTGCGGTCCTGATTGGAAGGGGAGGAGGGAGAACGACGGGATTTGATATGCCAGTATACTATGTGTGGTGTTAGCATGGATTGAGGGGATTTGGGGCGGGAGGAGACTGCGGAGGAGGTTGGCGGAACGGAGACAGGGACGTACGGAAGGGAGCTCCTGCGCACGCTACTGCTAAGATGGCCACGACGATGAATACTGCCGGTTCTGGCATCTCTGGTCAACCTCAGTCACAGTTGTGTTCGCCAACGAATTTGGGCGACAATAGACTACACTGAGTAGTTCGTTTCGGGTTCCTCGACAATGACGGACGCTGTCGAGGTCGCCTCATGCAGCACCAGTGCTTGGAATTGACAACAGAATAAAGTGTTAGGATGGGTCTATTTAACTTGCTGCGCAAGACCTTGTGCAGGGTGTACTATTACTGGTGTGAATGGGTGGCCGAGGTCGGAGCGAAGGGAAGAATTTGCACTTTTGTACGATGAGGTAGTTCTGGCGTATAAGCTGGCTAAGGAGGTCGAGTAGGATATGAAATTGGGAGTAGAGATAAGTGAAGAGAAAAGAGAAGGAGGTCGAGGAGGAAGTCATCTGCCTGCTTGTTTGCCTGTTGTTCCATATCCGACAAATCTGGGCGCTAAAAATAGACAATAAATGGAGTGCCTATGTCTATTTTAGGAACGGCGGTGCTGTATTATTGATACACGCGTCAAACAGGACATGACAGGTAAGTATTTTTGGCTCGTGACACCACATATTCATTCTTACTCCTTTCCTCTCTCTTCGAGGTCAATTTTTGCTACTCTTCCAGCGCATCACACAGCGCCATCCATCTTGTATCATGGACCCCATTCGCAACTATAAATACCCTTCTCCGTTGCACATTTTCTCAGCGAACTTGTATTTGGGCGATTCTTTTCCGATGCTGGAAATAGAATTTGTGGGCGGTGGCTATTTTCGGTCCCTTTGGACCGTCTTCGGATTCGGCTGATTTCCTCCGATATCGATAACGATGATGACTGTTCGTAGGTTATTTTTAATTGTTATTCTTTGTCCTCTGCCCTTGGCTTACCCACATATTACCATTCACCTTAAGTTACCGATACTCTCGGCTTCCCATGGGTAACGGTAACTGCAAGGGTCCCGAAAGGTCGTACGACTCTCTGTACCTTCCCGGCCTATTCCACTCCCCTTCTTTCTCTGGGAGCGATCCGGTTCTGAGGCCCTGAATTCTACCCTTGCTTTGCCGGTATTATCACCTGCAGACTTGTCAATAATCACAGACTCAGTTGATATGTACTCATACTTGTTGTTACGTCCAGTGATACAGCATACCATTGTCACCCCAGCCAGCGCAGGTAGCATCATCCAAAGAAGGCAGAACAAAGAACCCACAGAAGTCCTCCGGGAAAGCAAATTGCTGCGCACCCAACACATTCTGGTGCCTTCCGGTCCAGGCACACGGTCGTTCGGCGTATGTCTAGATAGGCTGTCAGACGATAATAGACTTTCTGGATCTCGGGTTGCGCCAGGGATGAGCTTGCTGGCGGGGGATGCAAATTAAATGCTGGTCCTGCGCGTGTCGTCTCTTGTCGGGAGTACTTCGGAGCAAGGTACAAACCACGAGTGGTAACATCGGTTATCCGGTTTTGGCAATCGCATAAACCTGCGAAGAAAGCTCGATCCAGCTCGATATCCAAGGCCAAGCACAGGCGTACTTGCCAATGCATACTGATCACAAGATGATCTTAGGATTGCGCCAAGCAGACAGAGTACCGACAGGGGCAGTATCGTCACCCATACGGTCTCACAAGTCCCAAAGCACTGTGAACAGTATTTCGAGCCAGCTCAACACCAAGGGAAAGTGCGCGTGTACCCGCCAAGCCAAGAAGACCACAAGAATGTATGCGTTTTGTAGCTTTATCTTGCGATACGGATGCAGATCTTGCTGGGAAGATATGCGCCATTTGTGTCCTGACCTGATCTTGGCATGTCCCAACTCGGTTTGCCTTGGGAAGTCCTCCGGCACGTAAAACGAACGGCAAGTCGTATAGTCAAGCACTGGTTCAGAAGTATGACAATGCCGGGAACGACGGCTAGAGAACAGTCAACGTCCGAGCAAAAGCGCGCATGTACTCGCCGCGCTGAGAAGACCGCAAGATGATATGCATTCTAGGTTACGCCAAGGAGCCAGGAATGAAGATATCGCAAGCAGGGGATATTGATAAGGTCTTGATCTGATCTCGGGTTGCCTCGGGTTGTCGTGTCGGAAGTCCTCCGGCATAGAGCAGAGACAATGACGGTCTTGTCATGCACTGGATTTAGGAGTCTAAGGACTACAAACGGCAGAACCAGCTCAACGTCCGAGGCAAGTATAAGAGCACGTGTACTTCCAAGCCCAAGCAGACCACAGACGAAGACGCGTAGAGCTTCTACATCAGTCGGAAAAGAAGCCCTTAGAGGCTGAGCCTCCACCGGCGTGATACAGACGAGGTGTTCTGGGATGCTGAAGGTGGCGGTAAGTCGTTCATCCTCGGTTGGAAGTTGGAGCGTTTACTGGGCGGTCTTGTAAGCACCGGCTTGGGGTTTACTGATGAGTCATCGATTTGATGCCAAGGAGAGTACTGGCTTGGTTTGTAATGATAAGATGTGGGCAACGTGCATGGAAGACCGGAAGCGACCCGTGTAGGCCATTGGTACTTCCTGAACGAAGGAGGATCCCTCCAGTTGTGCGAAAGGAACAGTTACTGTGCGGCTAGAAGCGGAGAAATGCCGAGGATCAGGCGAATCGAGAACAAAAGACAGAACTAGCGTGCTTTGAGCTTGGGTAATGACGTAAATGGAGCGCATACATCTAGCAAGTAAGGTAAGACTTCTGTTCTGCAAGTAGAACGGGCCCGAGGCCCGAGTGTTCCTCGGGTGCCCCAATAAATGCCGAGGCTCAAGCAAGCCAAGGACAAAATGCCAGTACTAGGGTGCATTTGAGCTTGCCGTAGTTATGCATATAAGGAAGTCAAGGAAGGTAGGAACGCTCCATTGCCAATGGAGCAGGAGCCCAGAAGGAAGGAGATGCAGAAAATCGGCGGACCAAGGACATAGATAATGTACTATTGCGCTTGTGAGCTTGCAGTAATGATCCATATGCATGACGGTCAAAGAAGATCGGATCGCTCTTGAGAATGAAAGAATGAGGTTACAGCCGCATCAGTGAGATCCACTCCGTGGCGCCAAGATCTGCACAGCCAGTGATGCAAAGCATCCCGAGTCCATGTAACCCCGAGACGAAGCCAAAAGGAGAATAGATAAGTCCATTGTGGCCACCGACACAAATTCCAACATGTCCAACCAAAGCCAAAGCAAGAGCAGACCACGATAGTTCCGTTGACGACGAGATGGTACGAAAGAAGGGCTGTGCATTCGCTTCCGCGCTTCCCTCCTTTGATAGCGTCTTCCGAGTGCTTCCCTGTGGCGACCCTTCACTCGCGCTCCGCCATATTGCGGAAACCAGCCCTTGTTCATTGTCCCTCACTCGCAACAGAAAAATGGAAATGACCGAAAATCTATGAACAGAAAACAGGCACAAAATTGAGCTTCCACATAATTTGTCTCTGAGTGAGCGGCGGAGGATCCAGGTCTCACGTTCTAACGCGTCGCATCTGTCTCTGAGCGGGTCTAACTGATGTTCTCCACTCGAGGTTGGGCCATGTGTGTCTTGGTCCTGATTCCTACTTAACTGCCTCACGGCTTGCTGCTGGCCTCCTACTGGCCATCCTCCGCCTCCCCGGCGCCAGGACCACTGTGGCAGCGTACATAATGGCCTCCCTCTCTTCAACACCGGATCTCCCATGAACTTCCTTCCTTGTCTTCGCCTTTCTACGTCTGCCCCGCATCGATTCAATAACTATTGTATCCCATCTGCACTTCTACCAAGCTTCGAGATGCTCCCTATTTGGAAGCTGCCAGTACACAGCAAACGGAAATTCTTTGGACAACCGGAGGCGAGCACTCTCCCAGCATTTCTCCATGCCCCTCCAACCGGGCAGGACTCATGGTTTGTCCTCTCCCGCTCAGGGTCGGCACGACAGCGCCAAGCGACTACTTCTGGGAAGCCAAATCAAGTAGGAAAGGGTACTCTCTACTGGCGCCGAATGCACGGGCGGCCTCAGGCAACATTACTGCCTACGCCCCCGTCCTCCCTTCCGTCCTCTCCCGATTACGAAGGCACCCACATGCCGCTTCCCGTTCTACATCGGCCACGATTCCTCGGTCTTGCAGAAATCTTTGCCCAATTCGACACTCCAGATGCGAGAGAAGCAGAGGGTGCGTCCGAATGGTTCCGATTCCAAGTCTACCTCGCCGCACGCAATCTTGTGGCAGACATGATACTCTGGGTAGCGCGAGACTTTGCTGCTGCTGAGAATGCGGCGCGGATGTGGAGGGAAGATCTCCAGGGCTGGGTGGACAGTTTCGAGGAGTGGGAGCTGGGCGGGAACATGTATGACGAGGCTGTTCGAATCGCTGGTGATTTGCCGCGGATCGTCGAAACAGGGGAGAATAGGGGCATACTTCTAGTGAATGATGTGGATCCAATCGTCTGGGATATGCAGGAGGATAAATCAAGGTATGGGGATGATGGGGAATCAGATTGCATGATGGATACGCCGCCTTTGGACCTTTACTCTGACAGGACTGATGTACTTGATATTTCTTCTTAATGTTGTTGTGTAGGTTGTGTGTGGTATTTACTGTATTCTCTGCGATGCTATATCAGTCATCTATTACTCGCCGTTGCGACTGCCCACTCCAGACGAATGAAAGCAGGTGTACCTCATGCAATGACTGCGCCAGCGACGTGTAATTTTTATCAGTGGATTACGTAATCATACATTGTTGTCGTCAGGGTATTCGGTCTTCGTCGACTTGCGCTACAAAATGTCTACCGAAGCTGGGTCTTCATCTACCCCACCTTCGAGAACGAAACAAGTAGACCAGACAGCATTCGAGCGCTGGCGCCGTTCAGCGACGTGGATCACGGGGCTCGGGCTCTCCCCAGAGGATGCAGTATTGCGAGGGCAGGAGGTGGACCAGAAGATGCTGGCCGCGCAGTGGGACCAGTGTGAGAGGTGGAAGCGAGAGTTGGTCTGGTATAGTGCGTTGTGTCTGGAATTTATCATCATCGTGTGCACTGAATTTTTTGCTTTCGCAACTATTGCAGGCCCCGCAGTGGTATTCATGAGGAAGCACCTCGCCCTCCTGGGCCAACCCGTCCCTCCAGAGCAGTTCTTTTGCGAGCCTTGTGAAGCGTACCGGTCTGGAGGCTCAGCAAATGATGGGAGTATCCTTCTGTGCCAGGACAAGATGATGAGCAAGCAGAAGATGGAGGATACTATGGTTCATGAGCTGATACATGTGTACGATCGGACAAAGTTTGACCTCGACTGGACTAATTGTAGACATCATGCTTGCACCGAGGTGAGTCATACCATACCTGCAAAGAAAGAGGAAAGACACTCATGCATAACACAGATCCGAGCTAGCAACCTCTCTGGCGACTGCAAGTGGAATCGGGAAGTCATGCGTGGTTTCTTCGGGTTCACTAAACAACACCAGGAATGCGTACGACGTCGAGCTATTATGGCCGTAGAATCGAATCAGGCATGCGCCGGTCCGGGAGTGGCGGAGAAAGCAGTAGACGAGGTGTTCGCAAGTTGTATAAAGGACACTCGGCCATTCGATGAGGTGCGTTGCAGGCTTAGAATTCCAACGAGAGAACTGATATAAACCCGCGGCAGATCTTCTAGGGGAGACGTGGGATGGATACTATATTCGACACATATCCCCTGTATTTGTGTCGCTATAATCGAACCCCCCATTCCGATCGCAATTCGGTCGGTATGCCTTCCGCATTGGGGAATCCTTGGCCGGGCTATCATTGGTATGTAGCAAGATACCCGCTTGACTGGCAACAATTCCGATACGCTCTCCAAGCTCTCATATCAACTTTCAATTCGAACAGTCATCAGAATGTAGCACATCCCCGCTCATAGCACGTCGGTCCGGTCATCGACATGGCCCAGAAAGGAAACCTGTCCCGCTCCCCGCGAGTTCGGACCGAGAAGCCATGCGCTGACCCCCACAGGCACTATACTTGGGTCCCCTCCCCGACGATGCTCCGCGGGCAGAATTCTTCTCCTCTGTGGAGGTTTACTCTTTATGACGGATTATATGTAGCTCTCGGTAATCTGAGCATGCTGGCTGCTCTATACTACTCGTTCCCTCCGCGACTCTATGGTCATCGTCGCTTGGATATCTGGAGTCCTCCTGTTTCTTGAGCCCTTCTGAGCGACATGGTTAACTACGAGTACTTGACAGAGGAGCAGCGGCAGCATTTCCTCGAGCATGGCTGGCTTCGCATCCCCAACGCGATCAACCCGAAGTATCTGGATGCTTGGATGGCCGACGGCTGGGTGCGCCTGGGGTTCGACGGGAGCGACGTGAGCACATGGACCGATGAATATGTCAAGCTTCCGAGGCACAGGGAGGTGCCAGTTGCAGGTGCGTCTCCCTAACTCTTATCTTGTTTAATGCCGCTCGCCCTAGGACGAAAGTCTGATTTATATAACTACTAGAGTTTTGTCCGGATGCGTACAAAGCGATGATCGAGATTGTCGGCGGGCCCGACAAAATCGATCCCAACCGAGAGACACACCACGGTGATCAGTTCATCATTAACAGTGGCACTGAGTACTGGAGAGATGTGTGTGATTGTTCTCATCTCCTTAACCAGCACTGGGCATATCTCTGATGCAATCATATTAGCACGACCAGAAACCGCAAGAAGCTGGTGGTTGGCACACCGACAACGACTGGTATCGCCAATTCGTCGACTCTTCGGGCAACGCTCTCACCGTCATACACTGCTTTACCGATATTCCCGCACGGGGCGGAGGCACCTGGCTGTGCGAGGATGGCATCACGGGCATCGTGGACCACCTTTACGTACATCCGGAGGGCTTGGATCCACCATTCGACCAATTGTATGCGCATATTCCGCAATGCGAGAAGTTCGTCGAGGTGACGGCCAAGGCTGGCGATACGCTCATCTTGCATGGACTGCTACCGCACACTGCCAGCAAGAACCACCTGAGGACGCAGCGGGTGATCACCAATCCGCATGTGAATATGAAGGAGCCCTACAACCTGAATCGAGAGAACCCCGAGGACTATGTGAGCTGCGTTTGTCTTCGTCATGAGAGAGGATTGTACTTACGAAGTCCGTGCATAGTCACTCTGCGAACTCTACATTCTCAACGCACTGGGAAAGAAACGCGTGTTGCCTAGCGAGTGGCAACCCACTGCACCGCGTAAAGTGTACTACCCACGGAACTACAGTGAGTCTCGCCTCCCTTTTTCCTGCTTTCTCCATACTTGCGGAGCTCTAGCGTTTAAGAAGGCTCGTGTACAAGAAGAACTCGGACGCATGATTGCGCACGCCGTGGCGCAAGGTCTGTCGCCCCAGAGCGTGGACAGCGTCTACTTGCGAAGCGAGGAGGAGATCAAAGTGCACGAGAAACGCAACGGACTCGCAGCGCCCCCAGGTCCGAACGCATTCCCTGAGGGTACGAAGAAGTATTATAAGATGGATGTGAAGCGTGGGGAAGATTGAACTATGTAGATAGCCATATTTCATTCCTATAAACTTCATGTTACAGCGTTCTTCTACACCTTTATTTTCCTGTTGTCTCTGTGCTATAGTCGGGGATATCCATCCCAGCCTGCCTTGCTCGTGCCAACACCCGCCATGCCTGTCGCAGCATGGGCATATCGATCATTTCTGTCCTTCCGTTCACTTCGAGTCCGAATGCGCCTGCCCCCTGCTCGCTGTTCGCTTTCTCCATGCCTGTGAGAATGAGGCTGGCACGACGAACTTCAGCGGAGGAGGGTAGGAAAGTTTTATTATATATGGAAAGTTGAGAGGGATGAATTGCTTGCTGTTCATTGATTCAATAACCATTCGGGAATCAAAGAGGGACTATAGTAAAGAAACATACCTTGCCATCATAGCCCATCTCCCTTGCCTCCGTCGCTTCGTCTCGAGCAACCTGCTCATCCTTGTAGTCCACACACACCTGCATCGCACTACTCTCAATATTGGACGACTGGCAGGGGGTATTATAGATGTACCATGTCAATCGCCATCAGACCGTAGGCCTTTGCGGCTGTTGCTAGCCGAGCTCGAGGATACAGGAGCTCTCGCCGGGACGGAGTGCGGACAATCCCGCCGTCGGCACAGTCTGCGGATGGTCAATATTCTTTGATAATCCACGTTTCACGTAGACGCAGAGACTCACAGTCCTCAGCAGCGAACTATAGGTAGTGTTCAGTGTTTATTGGATGTCTCGACAAGAGATTAATGCACCAGTAATGCACTGAGCTTGACCCCTCCACGGCTTCTCCACGATGCGATATCTCCAACCGACCACATTCCCCGCGCACTCTCAATGCTTGCCACCACATCCAACCTCCGGTCGATACCCCTGGCAGTATGTACAACCCCTGCGAATATGTTGAGCTCTGACGGAGAATGCACCTTCGGAAGCACGATGGTGTTCACATTGCTGTGGGGTAACTGTACTAATTCATAAGCAAAGAGCACAGCTTAATGAAGGCAAAAATGCGCACCACAGCTTTCAAATCATCCTCCCAACCCTCTGCACCTACTGCCTGTGGGCGAACAGCTACATTCTTCCCCTTCAAAGCGTCTGCCTCGCTTGCCAAGAATTCTGTCAGAGCCTTGCGTGCATGGGGTTTTGCCGACGCAGATACTGAATCTTCAAGGTCGTAAATGAGAAGATCTGCATTAGCGGAGAGAGATTTCTGAAGCATTCGCGTGTTGCTTGAGGGTACTGTTCGGCCAGGTCATCCACCCCGAACTCCGAACCGGATGATAACCGAAGTACCGTATAATAATGACCGCAATAGTCTCACATCCGGCAGTTCGGTATGGCAGAATCTGGTCAGATGCCTAGCCGTCCTGGAACAAACGAGAAAACGCCATATGGAAGACATCATGGTTGTACGTGAGTGTATCTTTCCTGCGCACTTTCGGATTCGGTGCATCAGGTGCCGAATGAGATTGTGGGGCAAATATGTCAAGCGCTCAGACCCTGAACACTTGATGTTGAACAACCTCGACTGAAGGTTATTGGCCTAATTCTGTGCACAGACCATGTCAGCCTCCATAATACAACAGGTAGCAAGAGCAATGGAGCGCATCGCTCCCCTTTCGCTGGCGGAACCATGGGATAATGTCCGTTTCTTATCCACTTTTCAATTCTCATCGCCGGATTGACACCAGTGAGGTAGGTAGGCATACTCCTAGGTATGTTCTTTTCCACTTGGAAACAAAATTCTTGGAATGACAAACGATAGAGGCCGTGAAACCGCGCACGGAACGCCGTGTATTGCTCACGATTGAGTGAGTATGTCATTCCTGCGACCACCCTACACCATTCACCTTGCGAATAAGCATAACACCTCACGTTCTTGCTGAAGCACTGGCAAACCCTCCGTCGGCCATAATATCCTACCACCCTCCTATATTCAGTGGTCTTAAATCTCTCACCCAGTCGGTTCCTCTACAGAAAACTCTCCTCACAGTAGCTCGGGAGGGAATCTCCGTCTACACGCCCCATACCGCACTCGACAGCACACATGAGGGGGTGAACTGGTGGATTGCGAGAGCGTTTAATGGCATGGGTGGTCGCTGGGAAGCATGGGATAGATCTGGTGGGATTGTGCACCTGCCGAAGCCAGCGGTGGTGGGTGATGTCGTCCGGGCAATTAAGGCGCACCTCGGCGTTGAATCCGGTACGCATTCTTTCCTTTCAACTTATCAATCATTCGAACAATACCATCTAACGTTTTCCGGGAAGTCAACGTCGGGACAATGAACCCTCAAAATACAATAAGCAAAATTGCCCTATGCGCAGGTTCTGGAGGTTCGGCCATACAAGAGCAAGGACAGAACGCAGACTGCTGGTTCACGGGGGAGATGTCACACGTACGTCCATTTTCGCAACCACAAAAACGCGTGGTATGATTTACCCATTGAACAGCATGATGTCCTAGCTGCTGTCGCTCAGGGAAAAACCGTACTCCTTTGTGAGTCGCCCGTCCCCTTCTCTTCCCATCTGTCTGACTCTCTGCAGGCGGGCATACGAACACCGAACGGGGGTATCTACCCATATTGAGGGAAAGGATTTCCAAGGAGCTGGCACAGGATGGGGAGGGAACAGAGACGTGGGTGGTCGACGTCTCGCAGGCGGACGCGCATCCCCTCAGTGTGCAATGATCACTAGATCACAGGTTGCGATGATGGGATCAGGTGCAGCGTGGGACGCTGAAACCCCCTGAATGTGGAGTTAGTCGGCTATCGTCCCATCCATCATCAAAGATGCAAATCACTTTCGGCCAGGTGGCCTTTGGTGGCTCTTCATCGGCATCTGAACCCGGAAATACATAGAATGCCGACCACCACCGAATGGTCGCCGGAGAAAACCATGGTCGGCATCCAGCATACATATTCTGCCGTCCCCGTCCGATTCCAGGCTGGGCAGGACTTATCTCGGTTCTTGGTCTCCAAAAGGAATATTGTAACCCTGCAGGCTATTAGTGTGACCCAAAAAAAAGGTGTCGCGGTCGTGAAACGGCCCGCGGTATGTCAAAGTTGACCGTGAAGTCGACGGTCAGTGAAGCACGCGACAGATGCCGGAAGACGGGAGGGTTGCGGCCTTAGCTCAGAGTGCCTGGTTGACAGGGGATGTCGCCTCCAGGAACCAGATGACAGCGTCGGTAAAAGGACACGTGCAGCGGTTCTTGCCCTATTCCATTCTCCACAAGTAAGCTAATGGATCCACGGCGGTCCTACAGGTTCTAATGTCAGACAGCTTCGAGACTCCACCGTTGAAACGTGGGCAACAGCCAAGGTATTTTTACGATGCAACCAATTCAACCGTCCCAGTTGGTAAGAATCACGAGTTGATAGACCCGCAAATAGTCATGTCGGGCCATCAACACGACGATCGCATGCCTCCGTATAAGTGGAGGCTTCCCTGGGCATGTCACACCTCCTTCTTTTGTCGGGATCAAATCAAAGTTGACCTTTGTCGTCCACTTAGTTCCCCGCTCCCCCCAAAGTACGCATGACCTTCACGTCGGGCGGGGCCCCGCAACTGCCGGCGGCTCCCCGCATTGATACGGACGCGTTGGATATAAAATGTGTCGACTTGGCTTGTGGAGGTCTTCAGCGAGCCTCCCTGTGCATCGCTGCCCCTCAACCCGCTTTTCTTTCTCACAATGTCGGGCGCAGACTCAGAAAAGGACATCCCCGTTCACGAAGAGCACGCTGGCGAGAAGGACGTCGCCCACCATGCGCACGTCGTCGACGAGAAGCACATGCATGAAGAGGTCATCATGCATGGTGTTACGGCCAATCAAATTGCAGAGGAGACTCTATATGTCGACGATGCCAAGGCTGCCGAGCTTCGGCGAGAAATGGCCACCAGTCAACAAGGCGGTTATCGTCCCATCACGGAAGAGGAAAAGAAAGCCCATTACCGTCTCAACAGGAAGTTTGATCTTTACGTATGTACTGCGCTGTTGCGCAGTGTTTCGTTTGTCTCACCTGTATCAGGTCATTCCTTTCTGTGCCGCCATCTATCTGTTCAACGGTCTAGATCGGAGCAACCTTGGCAACGCCCAGACAGACAACTTCAGTGCTGACATCGGGATCGCCTCCGCAGCGGTTAACACGGCAACTAGCTTGTTCTTCGCCACGTACGTTCCCCTACAACCTCCTATGGCCGCCTTTGGGAAACGTTTCGGCCAGACACGTTTCATCGCGATCATCAGCAGTTTGTGGGGTATCCTTACCATCTCCCACGCTTTCGTGAAGAACGACGCGCAACTCATCGCAGTTCGTCTTTTGATGGGTGTCGCCGAATCCGGTTTCTATCCCTCGGTGCTCTCATACCTGTCGCTATTCTATCCCCGATACGATCTGGCCTTCCGCTTTGCCGTGTTCTATGGTTTTTTCGCAATCGCCGGTGCTTTCGGTGGCCTAATTGCCTACGGTGTCTTCCAACTTCATGGATCACTGCACTCATGGCAATATCTGTTCATCCTCGAAGGAGCCGTACCGATCCTCCTGGCCATGTTCTGTCCATTCGTGTTGGCTAAAGACGCAAAGACAGCGTGGTACTTGACCCCGGATGAGCGCGAATACGCTGAGAAACGCATGGTCATCGATGCGGCCGCGAATCTGGACGGCACCTATAAGATCTCGAGGCGTGATATTGTGGAGGCGATCAAGGACTGGAGGCTCTGGGTGACCCTCTCCTCAAATATTCTCGCAAGTATGTCGTCCCAGGGCTTCACTATCTTCTTCCCTGTGGTTGTTAAGGTTCGTTGCCTACTGCCAAGCGTAAGCAGACTCTGAACGTGGAATGCAGGGTTTGGGCTACACTGGCGCGCTGGCGAACCTCATGACGGTGCCTCCTTACGTTGCGGGAACGGTCGTTCTCTTGTTCTTCGCCTACTCTTCCGATCGGCGCAAGGACCGGACATACCACATCTTGGGGTGAGCTGTCTGATTTTTTCACGGGTGGTCCAAAACTCACATATTGGCTAGAGGATTGCTTATTGTCATCGTTGGTCTGATTATGACCGTAACTCTGCCCCTAAGCAACACTGGAGGGCGTTATGCGGGTCTTCTGATTCTGCTTTCTGGATCATTCATTTCTTCGCCTCTTACGAGCGCTTGGCTATCTGGCAACACCCCCGAGCCCGGAAAGCGCGTCGTTGTCCTTGCTGTCAATGGCTGGGGCAACCTTTCAGGCATTATCGGTTCTGAGCTTTTCCTCGCTCAATATGGTCCGGATTACCATTACCCGTTGTCGGTGACGCTCGGGCTGATGGTCTGCGCGTTCTTCCTCTATGCACTCCTGCATGTGCTCCTCCGCTTGACCAATAGGTGGAGAGCGAAGAAACTCGCAAACATGACGGTGGAGGAGATTGAAGAGGAGAACAGGTCCGACGTGCGTGTTGGTGACAAGAAGTGGACCTTCGTGTATGGCTTGTGAGGTGTTCTCGGGTGGAGGGACATACACAGTACAGTACTGAACAGAACGCGCCCTCGTGATACAGGGTGCGCGTTGATTGTAATACATAGCCGCAATGCACACCATTTATTACTCCATGAAACAGAGGTCACACAACGAACGTGACTGTCTTTCCGCCGATCTCGATTGTGCCTGGACGAGACCGTGACTGTCCGAATGACCAACTGGTGATTACCTTTCAGACGCACTATGCCCTGCAGTTGGGTTAAACTCACCCACACTTGTCGTGCCCGAGTATCGCTAAGGGGATCATACAGTACGTCTGTGTCGTGTGATTGATGGGATGTAGATTACAGAAGTACAGAGAAATGTGGCGAAAATCACCACGTATCACAGAATATCATAGCCTGCCAGCCTGGCACCAGATCTCTCACTGCATGGCCTCTTCAAGACCTCGTTGATTTTCATGCGATGGCCCACAGCTTGCTCGATAGTGCTCTCCCAGGTCCTGAACCATGCACCTTCCTTCACTCCTACATCTCCACGACGGAAATACCAGACTTCTCCGCCTAAGGCCCAGCGACCTGGTTTGTAGTAGCACAGGAGATAGGGCATAATGAGCGAGAACCAAAGAAGGAAGTGCCCAAAGCTGGTATCGTATAAGCTTATGACGCAAGGGAAGAGGCAGGTCTTACGCATTGGAATACATGCTCGACCAAACACCAGGCGGGCGCACATAAACATGACGTCCTGAGACGTCGAAGGTGACTTTGACTTCTCCTGCATATCCCGTACGAAGAGCAACACCCTTGATAGCTGCCCAATTGTCAGTAACCGACCTTTATACAGAGTACACACTCCTACCTTCGCGAAGCCCCTCCCAGTCCCATCCGTCTACCCCTTTCGTCCACTCCCACTGCTTCAGCGGCCCCTTCCTCTCTACATAATCTTTCACCCACTTTTTGAGCGCCTTTGAGCTCCGCATAAGTTCCCGATCTTCGATCTCAACCTCTTCTCCTTCCCGCGCCCTTGCAGCGTCGACCCCTGGAAGTCCGAGCCAGCGCTGTTTGTCCGTTGCTCCGCGGTAGACGAGCGCCTCGTCTTCTGCGGTCCATATCACAGGCTTGCAAAGCAGATATTGAGTAAGGTCGATGCGCAGCTCAAATCCGGTCATCTTGACTGTCTTCTCCACCAGCTTGGTCGTCTGGGTGCGGCGGATCCGTGTTTCCCCGCCATCGTTCGACGAGGCTCCGATAGATGTAGGGACTTTGTTCATCGGGGCCTTGCTCAGCTTTTTGGGACTAGATTTCTTGGTGCTAGAATCCGAATCTTCTGGTCCCTCTTGATCATACTCAGAGGTAGATGGATCCGGCTGAGCAGTCGAACGCTGCTTATGCTGATCACCGTTTTGCACCGTCGTGTCCTCCACGACCTGCTCTTCGAGTCGTGTCTCCTCATGTGTGCCTACGATATGACATATGACGCGTGGAGGCACACTGCGCTGCGTGAGGAGGAAGTCATACAAAGCATTTACTAAAGAAAACGTCTTCATGAGCTGCATATAACAGGTAGAGAAGGCAGCAGACCATCAGTGTTGATCGTCTCGTCAGTGCAGGTTACATCCCCGTTGGAAGCGATTTCCACTCCAGAGGTTGGTGGAGGACGATCCTCAGTATTGGCAGGAACAGCAGGGGTATGAGATCTTTCAGCTGTGGAAGAGCTCCTAGAGCGCTCCGCACTGGCTGAAGGGCGGGAGGAGTCGTCGTATGCTGGAGGTGCACCGTCCTTTCCTTTACTCTCAGGGACGATCGTCATCTCGAGTCAAAGAGGCAGAAAGCAGCAGAAACAACAATGGTAGCTGACCGAGTCAACAGAACATGCAGATAACAGTGTGGAGAGGAAGAGCAGCGCTGCTATTTGTCACTTTTGAAGTGACGTGGAAGGCAACCCTTGGCTCTTTGCATAGAAGCTGCGCCGCCTACGCGCTTGGGCCGCAGCAGCACGGCAACATTAACTTTTGTGACTCATCACCGACCAGAGGGTGCGATCGCGCCGGATCTCGGAATACATATACAACTAGGAGCTGCGCCAATTCAAAGAGTAGAAATGGGCTTCTTCTAATGATCACCAAGCTGTCCAGGATAGGATAATTGACGTGCCCTTCCGGAAGCCTCATCCTGACACGTCATAAGGGATCCGTGTACTCGTGTCAGGGTTTGTGCTTTCTCATACTTTTTTAAAAATTCACAACGCCTGCCAGCACATCGACGCCAGCGGCATGATACACGGGCGACGACGATGTGTTGATAGAAAAGACAATAGAAACCGATCGCACGACACTCGCCACGTCACTCCTGCATGCTGCATGCATCAATAGAAAAATGCGGAGGATGTATATTGTCTCGGTAGAACAAGACAGCCTAGTCCTTGTAGAAAGTCCGTGCGTAGATCAAGTAGGGATAGGAAATAGGAAACACGAGGGAAAGAAGGAAGCAAACAAGGTCCCGGGGAGATGTGCTAGCTCGTTGAAAAAGCCGGCGGGGAGCTCAGGCAAGCAGCCCAGCGCCAAGTGCCAAGGCGGCGCTGAGCACCGTGCTTGCCGTAATGAGTTCCCTGAGCCAGCTGGATGACACGAGGGATGTAGCAGCGGAGCTGAAAGAAGTGGGCGTTGCGGTCGAGCTTGAGCTAGTGGACGAGGAAGACCTGATACAAGAAATCAGTCACAATTTCTAGTTTGTAAGGTAGAAGACGCACGAGGAGCCTGTGCTGGCGGAGGTGGTACTCCCGCTCACGCTCATAGAGGTCACTGTGCCAGAAGTAGAGGTCGTACTCGTGGTGGTCGAGGTAGCATCATTCTCAGTGACGGAGAAGGTGTCGGAAGTCGCGTAGACAATGTTGATATCAGAGATGTTGACAAAGGTGAGCACGTAGCCACCGCTGCACACGAGAGAAAGGGGACATCAGTATACAACATCCGCGCCTTGGGTTCGGAGTACGTACCCAGGGGGCACTTGCGGCAACTCGAACGACAACTGTCCATTAGCGGTTGGGACTGTCTATCCATCAGCCCCTATTCTCAACATGGTATGTAAGCACGCACCATTGTTCCCGACAGCGAGCTGGCCGCCGTATGGGCCCAAGTTCTGGTTTGGCCTGGCGAGCTCGACGGTGAATGTCGAGGGGTCACCAGCAACGGACGTCCAAGTGATCTGCGAATAGTCAGTGCTTTGTTGACGTGATCGAGATCATAAGACACACCTGTACGGTGGTGTTCCCTATCCAGGGCGTGCCGGCATTGGGACTGGTGATAGTGAGCGCAGAGACGAGCTGGCCAAAGGCGAGAACAGCGAGCAGAGCGAAAAGCTGCATCATTTCTTTTGACTAGAAGGGACGAGAGAGAGAGGTGGTCGTAAAAGTCGTGAGACGAGTGTCCAGCAAAGCGAGCAGCCCGATGGATCTTATAAAGTGTGTCAGGCGAGTGCCAGCTGAAGAAGGGAATGTATAGGGAATGTGAATCAGACCACTCACCCAACCGCCGTGCACACCGTGTCATCCGACGGCTGCCAGCGGGATTGGCATGCCCCGAACCGCACCCCCACTGGCTTCGGACAGGCATGTAATCCAGTACAGACTATTGGAAAACCTCTGATCGGGGGGATGTTCGCTCTGCGCAGGTTGCCAGAATCCGTTCATCCGGATCGGGTTACATGGTTCTTACGTAACCCCTGGGAAAGAGGCGTAAACTGCTCGAGGAGGGGGGTGATGCAGCGCTGTTGACCTCGAGCTCGACATGGGGAGAACGGCTGTGAGCGGCCAGCAGAGGGAAGAGGTAAAGGCGAGGACGACGGAGATACCCTTATCCCTGCCGAAGGGTACCGTATCGCGTCCCTCGTTCGACCATCTTCTAGATTTGCTGCGCCCGGAATTCACGCATCTCATGCTACAGCCAGCGAAATGGAAGTGCACAAAAGTAAACAGATATGTAATTGATTGCATCCTATGCAGCCTGTTCCATGCCAACCCAGATTTTCCTTTTCTCGTTCGCTCATCGATCTCTCCATCCCATCAACCCGCGTGTCGTCACATGCAAAGCCCCTCATAGTGTCAAATCCTGCTCAAGCACAATCCTATACCTGACCTTGCCGTCCTTGACAGCCTTGACCGCCTTGCCACAGTCCTTCATCGGCATCTTCTGTATCCACGGTTTGAGTCCCTTGTCCGCCGCGAGCTTCAGCATCTGGTTCATCTCCTCGTGATTCCCCAAATGGCTGCCTGACAGCCTGCACCCGTTCGGGAGGAGGTTGAATGCCGTCAGAGCGGGGAGGTTGCCCTCCGGCAGACCGACCATGATGAATATGCCCGCAACGTCAAGGATCGTCAGATACTCTCCGATCGGGAATCCGGCCGAAACGTTCAATGCACAGATGACAATGTCGAATTCGCGTGCAAACTCCTTCTCGAACCCTGGCACGGAGGAGATCACTAATCGGTCCGCACCCATCTTGAGTACGTCCTCCTTCTTGTCCAGAGAGCGGGAGAAGGCTGTCACTTGCGCTCCGAGAGCGTGGGCGAAGATAATCGCGTAATGCCCGAGCCCACCGATCCCGCATACAGCAACTTTCTTCCCCGGGCCGCAGCCGTTCCGCACCAAGGGGGAGAAGACGGTCAGACCGGCGCAGAGCATGGAGGCTGCGTCTTCGGAGGCAAGTCCGTCGGGGATGTGGAAGGTGAAGAGCTTGTTGGCACGGATGGCGAGGGAATATCCACCCATTGTCTTTGTCCCGTCTGGGTATTCGGCGCCCTACCTACAAGTCAGCACATTCTCGTCAATCAAAGGATTACCAGCGTACGTAGGTGTCAATCATGGTCGGGCAGTAGTTCTCATTGTGGTTCTTACACGCCTTGCAAGTGTAGCAGCTCGCGATCTGGGCGCCAACGCCAACCCTGTCCCCAAGCTTGATCTCGGTGACGTTCTTCCCGACGCGAGTGGCAATCCCAACAATCTCGTGCCCAACAACGAGAGGGGGTGTGATCGCACCCCATCCAGCAGTGATCGTGTGCACGTCCGAGCCGCACACGCCGCAGTGGGTGATGGCGACCTCGACGTCGTCCTCCGTGAACTGCTTAGGCTTGTAGTTCATGACGGTGAAGTCCGTCCAGTTCTTTGTGTCGGTCACTGCATACCCCTTGAATGCATCGTCAGCAAATGGAGCAGGAGCCATGATCCCTCGAGTTCTCTGTTTCTTAGGAGGAGGGTCGTTAGGTGAAGGAGGGGGGCGTTTATCTGCCATTTGAAATTCCGATATCCAAGGGAATTTATACCGGTGATGTTGTAAGGGGCAAAGGACTGAATTGGCCAGGTGTGCGATAGCAAATTTGATAGCTGGACAAATGTTAGGGTGCCGAACGCCCCTTGTGGGTACTTCTTTGCTCAAGGACTCATTACAGGCTGGCAGCGGCTCAACAAGACTCCTCCATCTCCACCATCTACACGGCGGATCTTCGGTCCGAACTCAACCGGCCCGTTCTGATCCCGTTCAAGTTGACCCTGTGCCTCCGCCATCCAGCACAACACTACAGTTTTTTTTCCCTTAGGCACCCCCTGCACTCTTCGCCATTCCTTTTCCATCTCGTCGCCACGTAGGAATCACAATTTACGCCAAGTTCTATTCCTGCTTCACCCGTTCGTCCGATCGCCGCTCGCCGCACTCATTCCTCCACTTCTCCGTCCCCGTCTCGATCGTCCCACAGTGGACACGAACGAGCCCCTCTGTTGCTTCATCTAGGACGCGTAAAGGGAACAAACCCAAAAGCGCGTCACGGGACCTGCAGTCCATCCAGCGGGAGTGCCTTGCACATCCAATGGTACGCCTATGAGTACATGGAATGGACAACTCTCGACCAATGTTATTTATTCATTTTTCTTTTATTGTCATTAACATCAACTTCCGTTCTTCACTGCCTAGCGACTTCCGCGATTTGTTTGCGTCAACAGCAAGGCACAGAGAGTGCGCCCCCTCATTTATCCTTCAAGGGTCTACTAACACCTCACGTGCCTTCAAGCTCCCATCCAAGTTTCTCCAACACTTCCACCGTTCATTCCTTCTCCCCTTTCCTCTCCCCTTCCTCTCCCCCTACCGCCATGTGCACCCTCCGTTCCCTTCCCCTCGCGCTCTTAGCCCTTCTTCCCCTCGTCCTCGCCTCACAATCCTGTACATACGACGGCCCCGTCCCCTCCTTCTCCGACGAATGCATGCTCGGCACCAACCCGATGTGCATCAATCATCAATGCATGTACGAATTCTGCGATCAAGGGAGTTTTGCGGAGGTCGCTTTCCCCCCTGCGGAACTGTTTGACGACAGCCCCACGTACTTCTATTGTCGTGCGTCTTGAGGTGGCTGGTACATCTGCAGCCGCTGACAAGCTACAGATAATTGCCCTGGGGAAGGACAAACAGCCGACGATCAGGACAGCAATTCTTCGGGAATAGGAGAGTGCTACGTGCCGTGTGGACCTGTACGTGTTGTGACGCGTCGAATTACCATGTCCTGATGAGAACAGGTAAAATGCTATGTACCATCATTAGGCGGCACGAACCCAGGGGCATACCAGACTGGAGCGGGGGTGTGCGTGAACCCACTCAAGGGGATATGTGAAGAGATGTGCGACGTTGCTGGGTTTGTCCTCTTCTCTTCTGGGGGTGATCTAGCGTTGACGCGTCCAACAGGCATATTCCAATACCAGACGCGTACTCGCTCAACAACACTTGTATCCTCGCCCTCGAAGACCACACGTTTTTCAAGCGCGAGGAGACAGTGTCCATCAGAGAGCTAGACGCCGAGCAGCGCGCAGAGCTCGCCCTGCAGCATCGCGAGTCCAGCACTCGGAAACGTCGGCGCTACGCAAAGCTAGACTCTGCGAGTTTGTTAGAGCGACGCAGAAGGGAAGTGCGGTGATGGAGGGAGTAACGAAAGGAGGGAGATTCTTCCAACAGACTGGGCCAGTGTAAAATGACCAACGCAATGTATTCCTAGCCTCGTTGCAATTCAGCCAACTTGATTCCCTTCTGGACCACGTACTTGGCGATACTGTGGCATGTGGCAAGGCATCGTGATTTCATATGTTCATCATATTGCGTAGCACATACGAAACATACATGATCACACTCCCTCCTGCACCACGAGTCCTCAGCCTCAAGCCTTCAGGCCGAAAGACTTCGCCTTCTTCCCCCTGATCTCCCTCGCTGGGAACTCCTTCTTCGACTTCTGCGCCTCGAGCAG
Organism: Dacryopinax primogenitus; assembly: GCF_000292625.1. Taxonomy (NCBI): domain Eukaryota; kingdom Fungi; phylum Basidiomycota; class Dacrymycetes; order Dacrymycetales; family Dacrymycetaceae; genus Dacryopinax; species Dacryopinax primogenitus. The sequence goes on along the minus strand of NW_024467204.1, from coordinate 1,001,661 downwards.
GGCAGAAGCACGGGCCAGGGCAGCCTAAAATCCAATGCATTAGCACGCCTTTTCCTCCTTAGACAGGTATTGAGAACCACGCACCTTACGCAGATCCGGCCTATAACCGCTCGCAATCTTCTTGCTCACGACACCTGCGACCCTCCTTCCTCCCGACCGGCTCCTGACCCTCTCCGTCTTCACAGCCTTCTTGTTGGCCGAAATCGGCGCGCTGGCGTCCCGCGTCTTAATGACAATCTGCCCCTTCTCTTCCGCAATATCGAGCACTTTGTTGTTGGCAATACCGGAGTACTTGCCAGAGTGCAGGTTGCGCAAGTTGCCTGCCTCAGTGCTGAATACCGGACCCTCCGGAACGCGCTTAACGATGAAGGAGTTCCATTTCTGCACATGGGTCTGTTAGCCTGGGCAATTCCTTGAGTGGTGGGTACTGACGCGGATAAGGAGCCACTCGAGATCGGCGGACATTTTGGGCGATGGGCTTGGGTGTTGGACGGCGTGCGTTGTTGTGGGCCGTTCACTCTCAAGGGTCCTCATTGAGGGACGGGCACAATTATTGGAACTGTACAGTTGTGGCTGCATCGATGTAGGGCGAATAATTCTCGATTCCACAACGTCATCCCAATGCGCAATATATACATATACTATTGGAGTTAGAGACATGAATCCAAGGATGAGTGTGAAGCAAGAATTAATGAAGAGGTAATCATGACGGGGAATCGACGGGTTACACTAAGGCTACGGAGATAGGACCATCGGCTGTCCGTTCTAGGATCGCTCAGTCAAAACCGGGGGAATTGTTAAAAGGGGAACAGGATGATATCGCCAGCGATAGGGAGCACTGGGTGTGGGGTGAGATGAGAGGGTGTTCTTGAAAGTTGCTTAATGGGCTCAAACCCTACGAGCCCGGGGAGGAGGGGACGGAGCAGGAGCGCGTTTCTCAGCACCTTCAGCATAGGGGCCAATGGGACCCTCGGGACGGGGGGAACGGCGACGCTCGGAGGGGCCGGGGGCGCGGGCAGATACCTGACGGCGGTCGACCGTGGCATCGGCACGGGCGTAGGGCCCAACCTGACCTTCGACAGGAGAGGCTTCGCGACGACGGGCAGAGGGTGCTGGGGCACGAGCGGACGGCCGGGGAGAGCGCTTCTCAAGATCATCAGCGTAGGGGCCAGCCGGGATGTCCCTCTTCTCCTCGCGACGGCGCGCAGAGCGTCCGGGGGCGCGGGCAGATACTTGACGGCGATCGACGGTGGCGTCCGCGCCAGCGTAAGGGCCAACCTGGCCCTCAACAGGAGTGGCCTCGCGACGACGAGCAGAAGGTGCCGGGGCGCGGGCGGAAGGGCGGGGCGAGCGCTTCTCCACGTCGTCGATGTAAGGACCAACCTGGGCATCTCGCTTGACAACCTCACGCCTCCGGGCAGAAGGACCGGGAGCGCGAGCAGAGACCTGGCGGCGATCCACAGTGGCGTCAGCGCGGGCGTAAGGACCAGTCTGGCCCTCAACCGGAGTGGCCTCACGACGACGGGCCGAGGGTGCGGGTGCACGGGCAGATGGGCGTGGGGAACGCTTCTCGGCATCATCGGCGTAAGGACCAGCGGGGGCATCACGCTTGTTGGCATCGCGGCGCCGGGCTGAAGGTGCGGGGGCACGTGCAGATACCTGGCGCCGGTCGACGGTTGAATCTGCGCGGGCGTAGGGACCAACTTGACCTTGCACGGGGGTAGGATCACGGCGGCGGGCGGAAGCCTGGGGTGCACGGGCCTTTACGCCAGCGCCAACAACAATGGGACCAGCGTTCACGTCCGCCGCAAGGCCGCGGGTGATCGGCGCGTGGACGCTGACATTTGCATCAAGATCGATGCCTGCGATATCTCTGACCATGGCGTCGACTTGGCGCTTGGGGCCGAGTTTTCCGATGAGACTTTCGACCCACGGAGTCACATCGTCCACAATGCCGTCCACGGCGTCTACACCCGTTGAGTGAGCCGAGCCAATCAATTTGTGGGACAACGTACCGCAGGGGGTCATAACTATCCCATCGACCACGGTTTCACCGCTCAAATTGGCGACGTCTTTGCACGCCGTGTACAGGCATCTCTGGAGGGTGCAGATTGGGTCCAAGCCAAGGGTGCAAGCATCGGCAGATGAACAGCTCTGAGCTACAGCCGAACCAAAGAGAGAAAGGAGCGTGGTGAGTGTGACTGCTGAGCGGCGGTACACCATGTTGACTGATTAGCGCGGGAAAAGAAAGTGCGAGGATCCACCCTGCACCCTGCGCTAACACTTTTATATCTCAAAGGCAGGTCACCTCCCACGATCCCCATCTAATCACAACAAACATAGAGCACCAGGATGATATCGAGCCGTATACCAGCCATCAGTGAGAACATGCTTAGAAAACTCCCAACAAGTTTGTTGCAAAGGACGGTCATTGCAGCCAGGCGCGGAGTCACAATGGACAATGGATGGTTTATCTAACATCAACCCTGGCGGAAGTATGCTTACATTGCTTCCGCTTCACGTGTTAGCTCTTCACAAGCACCACAACTGCGGTCCAATGGCGTATGCATTCCCCACCATCATCATGTAAATATTTACTTGCACTAAGGGCTAATCCTCGTTTAAGCACCCATATCATCCCCCGGTCCCTATCCGAGACTCTTTGTCTCCTCAGGGCCAACTGGGAGCGAGCATCGAATCTTTCTTCGAACCAACCGCACCTGACATGTAGCTTCGCATCGACCACATCACGGACACTCATACGTCACGAGGATCATGCTGTATATCCTCGTTTGCGGTCGCACCCGGCGATTCGCTCTGATTCGCTTTGTTTGACCGACCAATGGCTGACCCGTCGAGTGGTTTTTGTCTTGCAAGCGTGCTTGTCCTTTGGGGAGGAGATCTCTGGCGGCACGGATTCATGAGCTCGATATGTTCCGACTAGAAGGTGATTGTGGTTGGTATTGGGAAGGAATTTGAACATTGCCTGTTTGGGCTCCTGTGTCATAAACTGCAAGGATTGGTCCCTCAATTTTGCCACATCCTCCGCACAGTCTGCTCTCTGCTTCCCGTTCCAGCGGCGCACGGTGGACCAGGCACTTCGTGTCTTTGTGCCTCAAAAAGCAGGTAGGCAAGGACGGACCACGCTGACAAACATGTGGCGAGACATGAACGCTTCAAAGATTAGCTACAGACGCCTTGTGTGCCTACCGCGTCTCATCACAATATACATGTTAAACCAAGATAGTGCTCTCCATGGATTTTTCCACTCATCCACTCCTGGAATTGTGCGCCAAACCTCTGCTCACGGCTTCTTGTTCATACCACTGCCTCCCAATTGATGAAGATGTGATGGATTAGAACAAGGGATGATTAATACCCGTGTACAGTATGTAAGTAAAAACCTTATAACAGCTCTTTGCTCCTTCTATTAAGACCCCTCACTAGTTTCCACAGTTAATCCGACCATACCAGGCAAGTTACAATTACAAGATTACTGTATACGACTAGATGGTATGGGTTGATTACTGGGATCCACGAGAGCTCAGGCCGACACGACTGTGCTTGGGTGTAGGTTCTTTTGGCATGCCTCCTACGGTGCCCGAAGGTCGTAGTACACTCTGGAAGAGAGCTGGTCAGCATCGATCAACACGCAAATCGAGAGATGATGCGCACGCTCTCGGGCAAATACGGAGCGTTAGGTGGCTGAACCGCGCTCTGGAAGCCGTACGTGTTACGAGGTGCGGCGATCTCTGAATACAGAGTAAGCAAGAGAAAAGTGTGTTCAGCAACGACGCGCCGATTTCATCATGCTCGTCCTTTGGCCCATCGAAGCAAGAGCAAACCGCGCCCATGGCGATTCAACTTCTTTCCGGACCACGGCTGTCAACGAGACACACGCAGGACGACGTTGTCGAGAGAGGCGAGAAGGGCAGCAAAGTCAACCAGCCAGCCTCCTTTCGGCAGCGAAAACCCGATGCTGGTAGCCAGGGGAAGAATTTGGGGCAGCGCAGAGTCGATCAGCTGAGGCTATTTAGCTCTGCCGTGCGGGCGGCGAAAGTCGACAAAAGCGTGAACAGGCCACCTTAATGGCGGCGGAAGAGGAGTGGCAATTGAGCCATTGCAAGCCAGCCGGGACCTTGTTAGCTTTTCACTTCTACTTGCCCTCAATCAGACATCACCGGAGCGGAGTGGGGTCCGTGCCTTGACGGAGAAGGGGCATGTGATGACATGACGTGCGCACACAAGCCGATAAGGCACTGAATGCTGTCAATTACAGCGAGAAGCATAAGACGCGATGCAGAAGCCAGTCAGCACTCTCACGTCATATAATGTACAAATGTGCCAGGAAGCGGCGGACGTTGCGAGGCTCTTAAACTTGAGGAATGAAACAGAGACTAAGGCGGGCCGGAGAGCAGAAGGTTTCAGCTAAATCTGTGCTTCCGTTGCCGACCTCACACCGGAATGACATAATAAAAATCGTACGCCTCATGTACGCCGTGAGCCCCCCTGGGGATCAGTTCGGCGATATAGAACGGAGGAAGTGTTAATTAGCACAGGGATACATGTCGTCCACATCATGATATAAAGAGAACAGATCGAGAGACTTCATCACGCTAATCCAAACCCATCTCTGGCCCTTCAAGTTCAGGCGCTTCAAGCTCACGTTCAATTTCCTTTATGAAATCGCGATCTGCATTGCCGTGTTGATGTTCGTGCTTGTGATCAGGTTTGTGCGCCTCTTCATGCTCATGGTCGTGCAGCTGAGCATGCTTGTGACCATGTTTGTGGTGATGATGGTGGGGCCTGTGGTGGTGATGGTGGTGGTGATGATGATGGTGATGGTGCTTGAAATGATGACCATGCTTGTGGCCCTCAACGCTGACCACGTGTGAAAAGCTCGCGAAGAAGTGCTCCATATCAAACACGGTCTGCCTGAGGCTCTCGAGTTCTCGTTCCATTTTCTTGATCCGGTGTTCCAAGCTGTGGTGATGGTTCGCATGCTTGTGACCGTTAATGGGGTGATGTCCAAGGCGGCCCTCTTGCTCATGAGGGAAGAACGACGTCTGATGAACGGGCTTGATTTCGTAGTCTTGTTTACGGGGTTCGATAGCACCAGCTGCGAATGCTGGTGCAAGAAGACCCAGTACGACGGCGACTTTGCAGAAGGACGGCATTATTGTGCTTGATTAACGTATGGGGTGGGGGTTGGGGGGCGGACTGTATGCATAATCAGCCAGGGAAGATATCAGCTTTGGTACATGTACGCACCGTCCGGCGTCTAGCAAGTGTGCGAAGTAAAGGGTTCTTTGTAAGTGGGGGGGGCAGAGACCAGCTGTTGATGGGCCTCTGTGGGTCCACAGCGCTCTCCTTATATCAATCCTGGACCCGACCGAGTAGTACATGATGAAACGTGTAAGGCAGCCATCGCCAGTCCAGGCATGTAATAGCGAGTTATTTCCGGCCACTATTATAGCACAGGTAGACCGAGTATAAAATGCAGGCGGTGCGCCATGACTAAATATTGATATTCTGAGGCACAGTTGAACGTCGGAGAGGAAGCGTTTCAGCGATGTGCTTCAGAGGAAGGCAGGAAGAGCAGTGTTGGCACGTGATGAGAGATATATACTCAGCCACAGTTAGAGCAGCGCATTCGCTTCCGGATATGCGGTCTCTATGTTCGGTGTTATATCTCCGATATTGTGCCTCGCTGGACCGTAACCTGTTATTCACCTCATTGTATCTTCTGGATGCCGTGTATCTAACCTTCGGCACTCAACATGGTCTTCATCTCTCTCTCATCAGAAGAGGGGAAAGAATCTGCATTCAAAGTCTTGCCCGTTGCACAGCAGGTAGTCTCGACTTCCACAGGTGGGGTGACCATCACTGCACCCCCGGAGACCGACTGGTGGCATACCCCAGAGCCTGACCCGGCAGATCGGCGCACAGGAACGCTCTTTGGGTACACTATTGACGGCGCGAAAGACTGGGTGTGTGGGGTGTGGATCAATGGAGAGTGGGGAACGCAGTATGATCAGGGGTGTTTGATGGTTATCGCTGGGGATGAGGGTGATAAGCTGGACTTTGACTGGCTCAAGACGGGAATTGAGTTGGATGGAGGGAAGGAGTGGATCGGGTGCGTAAAATGTAGAACGGGGAACGTTCATATGCTCACGTCGTGTAGATGCGTTACCGCTTCCCCGTGGTCCGACTGGTCCATCGCGCTCTCACCGCACTCCACCTCGACGCTTAACTCGGGCTACTACTCCCTCTACATCCAAATCACACGCACGGGAAGCACACTCACCGTGCGGCACACGTTCGCCCAGCCCACAGAGTGGACGAATATCCCGTCTGACGGGGAGCTGCTCATGATGCGCGAGGTGAAGGCGTTCAACGTGGATGCTGCGGGAAAGCAGAAGACGAGCAATGGTGGCAAGTGGAGAATCGGCCCCATGGTGTGTGGGCCGAAGAATGAAAAAGGGACAAAGGCAAACTTTGAGGGGTTCTCATTCAAGTATTTGTAGATCATCGTTCTGGACAAATGGTTGACTATATCATTCCGACATTCAGAGCTCCGAGCACACGCTTGTTCAACTTGCCGTCGTACTGGCCAATGCAGACCTGCAGTGTATCAGCGAGTACAAATCAAATGCAATATCATACCTACTCCACCCGGATCAAGTGCAAACATCTTGCCGTCCTTGAGTGGAAGCCCAGGCCATCTTGCCAACAGGCACCTGGAGAAATTCCCGTGACTGATGATGAGTACATCTCCGCCTTCGTCCTTCTCTTTCCTGTGCGGGTCCTCGTACCACTGCCGGTGTACCTTCTTGACCAAGCCGACCACCTCGTCTGCGCGCTTCGTCACGTCCTCTGGGCTCTCGCCGCCCTCGCACCCGTCCGTCCAGAGATCCCAGCCTTCTTCCCCGCTTGGCAACCCCTTAGCAGCACGGGAAGCAGCAGCTTGCCAGGCATAGAACCCCTCGTATTCTCCATATGTCCACTCGTGACATCGTTCCTCCACGTTAAGCACGGGCTTGACGGGAGAGGAAGAGAATAGCAGTTCGAAAGTGTGCCGTGCTCGCAGGCGAGGGGAGATGAACACTTTGGATATAAGCCCAGGATCGATCAGCTCTGATCTCGCCTCAGTAACATTCGTCATGTGAGTGGATCGCGTACTTCCAGGACCGACAGCCTTTTCCCCCAGCTCGCGAACCATCGACACCCCAGGCGGCGTCAGCTCCAGCTCAGTGATCCCCGTCTGTCAACCTTTGTCAAACTCGCCGATACTGTGGCTCTCGAGTGCCTACATATTGCCCTATGGAACATCAGGATCACCACAGAAAACAGAGAAGGCAGGCTCACCAGTAAGGCTCCTAATCAGCCGAACGATTTATCAACCTCCTTCTTTCCAGGCCAAGCGGGCTGGCAGCACTCACCACTCAGTCTCCCCATGTCGGAGGACGAACACCTTTGGCAAACGCTTGGGCGGCATCGCAAGGTTTGGGTAGATTTGAGAGACTTGTGCCAGATAGAGGACTACATCGGCAGTGGTGTTTCAGGCGTTGGAAATGGCGGAGTGAATGGGTTTCCCGATGTCCCAGCCTGGGGACGCCGTGTTTACCGGGACTGGCCGATGGGCGATGGAGGTGGTCCGTGGTCCGCGGTTCGTGCAAGTGTACGACCATAGAAAAAACACGGATCGTTGAACAAAAAAGCGTGGAAAATTGGCAGCACAGAGCCGTACAGGTGGGGATGATTGGAACATGTTGTCCGATTTTTTCTGATTGTTTGTCGGTTTTGGTTTTGGATGCAAGATGTGAGGATGTTACTTCGAGCTCAACGTCAGCTAGGGCTCCGACAAGGGAGTTACCGGCGCATCGCCCTTCCAAGTGGACTTAAGATTCTAGTAGCTGCAGTCATGGGGGCGAGAATGCTTGGGGCACGTTGGCCGATTTTTTCTGATTTTTTTTGGGTTGTCGATACGTGATGTGGGCCTGTTAACGTTGTCAGACCTCGACCCTCGATGGGGCTCCAATGAGTCAAGTTATCAGTGCCCTGTCATGCGCCGTAGCATACAAAGAGCAGTAAGAGTCTCCTCGTTGCGGGCAGCTTGTTTCCAATGACAGAGGAAGAGTGAATTACCAAGTATCAAGGTTGAGGTCGTTGTCAACAAGTAATCGCGCGGTGTAGGAATTGTCCGTTATAATTGATGTTCTACAACGCTTCTTTATTTCTAACCTCTAAAGAACCCCTCTATACTCCCTCAGTCTAGCTCTATATTTCGAGATGGATCCCTTCTACTGTTGTGGTTCGGTCTATCTCTGTCGAGAGAGGACTAAATGAGCCCAAGGTTCATCGCCCCCAGCGACGTCTTGTCTAACCCATGATAATACTGGCCGACACAGACCTACCAATATGATCAGCGCCTCTCCTTCCTTCCAAAAACAAGAAAGTCATACCCCTCCCGTATCAAGGACGAACAGCTGGCCCGCCTTGAGGGGCAAACCAAGCCACCTAGTCAAAAAGCAGCGAGAAAAATGCCCATGACTAACGATGAGCACGTCTCCGCCTACATCCCCTTCCTCCCTCTCCGGGCTCTCATACCACGCCTTATGCGAGTCCTTGACAGCGCGCACGACCTCGTCCGCCCGGTCTGACATCTCCTGTGCGCTCTCGCCCCCCTCACACCCATCGACCCAGATGTCCCAGCCATCTTCGCCAGAAGGGATCCCCCTCTCAGCACGGGAAGCAGCGGCCTGCCAGGCATAGAAGCCCTCGTAGTCCCCGTATGTCCATTCCCGCACTCGTTGGTCTGTTGTTGCGGAGGGCTTGGAGGGGGAGGAGGAGAAGAGCAGGGCGAAGGTGCGTTGAGCACGCAGGCGGGGAGAGACGAGGGTGGTGCTGATTAGGGAGGGGTCGAGCAATTCTGGGCTTGGTTAGCATGGTGGTGCGGGCGGGGGAGGAGACGCACTCCCAGGGCCGGCAACTTTTTCACCCAGCTTGAGGATAGTAGCTTCGCCATTAGCGGTCAAGGGGAGGTCGGTAGTGCCCGTCTATTTTTGTCAGCTCGAGCAGACTTGCTCGAAGAACGGGCTTACATGCCGCCCTACATACGTCTGTCAGTAATAATACAACACGAAACGCCGGACGAACCATTCAGTGACCTTTGTGGGTGTGAGCGGGGCTAGAAGGGGATGGGAACGGACTTACCACTCAGTTTCGCCGTGCCGGACTATGTAAACCTTTGGCATACGTTTGGGAGGCATTGTATGCAGTGTAGTAAGAACAAAGAAGAGAGTGGGTGCTGGCAAGTGGTGTGGTTACATGGGATTGTTTTCCCATTTCTAGGTCTGTCTTGGAATGGGCTGCGGGTATAGAATGCATCTAAGTGTGTATGGCTTGACGTGGGGTAGTGAAACATGTACTTGTTGATTTAGTAAAATTATGTTGTTTTGGTGATTGTCTATATCTGACAATGACTGACAATCAAACGATGCCCTCCTGATTTGTGCAGAAGCATGATGGTTCGTGTGCGGGGCTGTGTAATAACATTTCGGCGGAGGGATGGAAAGAAGCGGGCCGAAAAGTACAAAGTTCCGTTTATGCGAAGAGTTGAATTCCTCTGGAATGCCGGGCCGGTGGGAAGCCACGAGCAGATGGGGCTGTTCACCTCGTGCGACTGGCAGGTGTTTGTCCTAGATTGTAGATTGTAAATGATTGCTAGCATCTTCTACTGATGTTTGTGGTGCTCGTGTGAGACCTCTATAGATACGTGTCACCCTCACATGAATTTATTGCAGCCGAAAAGGGCTCAATCACGGGGAATGCACGTGCATTGAGAATTCCGTTGGGAATACAAAGGACAAGGACCCTTAGAACGTGCCTTTTGGTGATCCCCAACCTCTTTTTGTGTGCGTGCACTGGATGGTGACGTGTGATTGGCTGATGTATTGTGTAATTTGTTATTCACCCGGATATATGGTATATTTCCATCTATGGTACTTTACGGCCTAACGCGGCGACATTCCCTTCCTTCAAGGGAAGGAACAGAAAAGAGGGGGGCGCACTGAACGTGTTCCCTTATAACATCTTCATCTATCCGTCACTCCCCGTCTTTCCTTCCCTTTCTCCTCCCCCTGCTCGTACGACCACAGCAGGTCGGACGACAATGGCTCCCTCGACGGCGACCGTCATCCTCGCTTCCACCACAGCCCTCCTCGCTGCGTTATACGCATATACCCCTCTGGGTGATCACTTCGAGGCTCGCTACCTCCTCCCAATCCCCCTTATCCTCCTCCTCCTCTCCTTCACAAGGTTCAAGTCTTCCCTAAGCGCACTATGGCTCTTCTTCTACAACTGCTTCCTCCGTCCACTCGGTCTGCACTCGGACCAGCAGTCACGTCTTGACTCGTTCTACACAGGTCAGGCGTCAGTCTACGATGCAACTAGGAACGGTCTACTCAGGGGAAGGCGCACCATGCTCAAGCTCTCTCTTGCACACCTCAAGCTCCTTCGCGCACGCGCTGCTGATCCCTCAAAGCGTCTTGTTTGGGTCGACATTGGTGGAGGCACAGGCTGGAACGTCGAGGTCATGTCGCAGTATGTGGATCTCGCAATCTTCGATGCCATCTACATCATCGATTTGTGCGAACCTTTGCTCAAGGTGGCCCGCAACCGGGCAGAGAAGAACGGCTGGGCAAACGTCCATTGTCTCCTGCAGGATGCCTCGGGATTCGTCCTCCCAGAGTGGAAGCAGCTGCGCACAGACCCAAGGGGAAGCGTGTCTTTCATCACGCTCTCCTACTCGCTCTCCATGATCCCGTCCTACTTCACCCTCTTGGACAGGATCGGCGAGGTCTTGGACCCGGATGATGGGCTGCTCGCTGTGGTGGACTTTTATACCGCTGCCAAGGAGTCGTCGGAGCACGAGAAGGCTATCGGTGGAGGGGGGAAGAAAGTCGGCTGGTTCTCCCGCTGGTTCTGGCAGGTAAGCTAGACCCGAACTGTCTGCGAGTGAAAGCTGATCATTCCCAGATCTGGTTCGACTTTGATCATGTCTCCCTCAGCCCGGGACGCCGCGACTACTTGGAGTACCGCTTCGGGACTATCAAATCGTACAACGGCAGGAACAAATTCATTGTGCCTTTCATTGTCCGCATGTGAGCCAGCATACATCCACGTTCTCGGAATAACGCACTTACACTTCGCAGCCCGTACTACATCTGGCTCGGCACGCCTCGCTCTCGTTCCACCGAACGTAACAGGCACGCCTTCGAGGTCGAAGGAGGCAACACCGTCGGCAATCTCTCCGCTCCCGGGACCCCCCTCTTCCCCACTCGCCCGACAACGCCTCTGTCGCTCATTGGTAAGGAGGCGGGTGAGAACGACGAGGAAGTCGAGGAGCTCAGCTTGGACATCTCCCGCGCCGTCGAGAAGGATGAGATGCACTCTGTTCTGGGAGAGCGTAAGGAGGGCGAGAAGGAGGGAAGGAAACATGTCGTCCTCAATGTTATGCCTCCTCTCAGCTCGTTCCACTACCAGATCATGCACGTGGGTCGCTTTCCCCTAAACATATGCGTCTTCTCACGACTCCTCAGCCATGGAGGTTGCCCTACTACGAGGCCAAGATCCACAAGGCGTTCCGCACCTTCGTTTATTCGTTCACCTGGGAAGATCCGGAAGAGGATATGCGTCACCTCCAGCTCTCGAGCGAGGACTCGATGTTTGTCATCACCTCTGCTGGTGATAACGCGCTGCACTATGCCATCGCCGCCCAGCCCAAGCGTATCCACTGTGTTGACATGAACCCGTGGTATGTTGCTCTCCAAAATAATTTGCCCGCTGCTGACCAGTATATAGCCAAGGCCATCTCATGGAGCTCAAGCTCGCCGCTACCAGGTCCCTCGATTTCGGCGACTTCTTCAAGCTCTTCGGCGACGGCAAGCACCCCGAGTTCCGTCAACTGCTTGACTCGACCATCTCTCCCTACCTCTCGTCCAACGCCTACACATTCTGGCGCATCAATTCCAAGGCATACCATTCCTCCTTCTACCGCCGGGGCTACTCTGGCTGGGCTCTGCGCCTCGCCAAGTGGGTGTTCTCCGTTGCGGGCGTAAGCGACTTTGCAGAACAGATGTGCGAATGCGACACCGTCGAGGAGCAGGACAAGATCTGGCGCGAAAAGCTCCGCCCCGTCATCCTCAACCGTACATTTGTGGATCTCGTCCTTAGCAACCCCGTCTTCTGCTGGAACGCGCTCGGCGTACCCATGAACCAGAGGGCGATGTTCCTTAATGAAGGTACGGCTTTCGAATTCGTGAGGGATACCCTGGACCCGATCGCCAAGACCGCCGTGCTCAAGCATGGCGCATACCATTTCTTGCTCGTAAGCTGTCTTATTATTCGAATTGTGTTCCACGTGCTCATAGACTGTAGTGCCTCCTCGGTCACTATACCGCCGACTCGTGCCCACTTTACCTGACTCGTGCCGGCTTTGAGGCTCTCAAGGCTAACGACGGCGCTCTGATGGACGCCTTCCGTCTGCACACCGACTCGATCACCAAGTACGCCCTCATCGCCTTCTTCCCGACATTTGCTGACTCTGACTCTGCTTGACAGTGTGCTCCGTGGCCTGGCGCCCGGCTCCATCACTCGTGCGGTGATCATGGACCATTTGGATTGGTTCGACTCCGGCTCGGAGGACGCGAGGGACGAAGTGACAGCCATGTATCGTGCCCTCGCTCCGGGTGGTATGGTCTTCTGGCGCTCAGCCGCAAGACAGCCATGGTATTGTGAGATGTACGTGCTCCCCTATCAGGTACGACTGTGCCATGCTGACTTCTATCCAGGTTCAAGGAACAGGGCTTCGATCTCCTTCCTCTCGGAGTTCGGTCTGGTCCGGAGAAGTCCATCGACAGGGTAAACATGTACGCTTCCTTCTGGCGTGCGGTCAAAATCTAGAGCCAGCCCGTCTAGCGTGGCATGTCTCACCTCCCCTTCCTTCTCTCTATTTGCTCAGTCGCAAGTGGTCAATCACTTGCTCACTCACTGGTTATGGTCTGCTATCTTTATTCAAGGGACATTCGGCGCTTAATACAGTACATGTCGCTTGGATATAGGACCCAATTGAATGACATTTACGACCATGGAAAGGGCTTGTCGGCATGGTACCAGACTCTTCTGCGAATCTTGCGTATCTGCTAGCAGCGTCATTTCTTTCACAGCGTTGTCCATGAATCGCGCTTCACGGTGACCCTTTACAGCGTGTATCTGAACCCGCTCCAATAGTCTCCTTTTGCCAACTGCTGGACATTCAGAGCTGGCCCCGACTTCATGACCAGAACGCACATACCTTTGCTTCCTGTACTGTGCCAAAAGTGCCATTCGGGTTCTTAGCACCGTCACTCTGGGCTCCTATTGTCTCGTTCCTCTCTCCTCGGTCACGGGCGTCGTTTTCCCGCTTCAGCAAAAACATCATCACTGCCGTTCCGATGAAGATGAGCAGTACGTAGAGCAGTACGATGCCGTGGGACATGGTGTACCTGTGATCACTCAACATCACAAAGACACGAAAACGATCATTCTTACCAAGGTTGATATTGTGCGCGATACTGCGAGGTGTGAGTGACTTCATTGGCAACGGTAAAGGGAGAAGGCGTACAATATTGGAGGAAACAATACCGTTAAGGTTCCCGAGGCCGATGACAATACCCAGTGTAACTCCTCGCTTCAGGGAGCCCTCTACATTGTTTGAGACAAAAGCTCTGCGCTTTGTGAATCTCCATGACAATCAACGTAATGAAACACAACTGCTCACAAAGTATTGGCTTGAATGATATAGCAGGATCAACGTGGGCTATTTCATGGTTTAAAGTACACTCACGGACAAGTGGATACATGCTACACACTGTTAGCATACTAACTCGTCTCCATAGAGAAAAAGAGGGGCGCACCAGACTCCCAGATACACTCCAAAATAGGAGAGGGCCGGCGTGCGAGAAAATATCAAGATTATATAGCCAGTAGCACCTGATAATACATTAAAAGTTACTCACGTGGCCCACACGTTATCACGCACTAAGGCCCGAAAATACTCTGGTCATTGCACCAATGAGAAAAAAATCATGAGAGTTATTCAGGACGTACAGGTTAAATATTCCTTTGGTCTTCAAACGGTCTGCAGTATAGCCAACACCTAAGCACAAGATGCAGCCAAGACATACACAGGAACTGAAAGAAGATTGGCGGGAGTTGCCGTATATCCTGCAGCGAGATCAGCTTGTCGTCGCTGGACCTACGGTGCTGTCATTTACCCAATTGATTGATGATAGACGGTGTGAAGAGTGCTGAAGCGTATATGGGGACCTCACTGTGCATATTCAAATTCTGGTCACTATTGCTATGGCGGTCAACATACACGCCTGCGTAAATGATCACTGGGTGAATCCGGGGGGTTAACGGACGCTCTAGTGTAAAAGACTGTCACACACCTCCAACCCATGTTTTCCAGTCAGTGACACTATCAAAATTCTCAGACAAGAAGTTCTAAGAAGAATAGATTCACATGTACCTGTCAATGATCGAATTCAGGTTGATTTTCTCACCCGGTGCAGAGAAAGAGTCCATTTCTTGCAGTCTTTCAAGCACCAACTCCCCTAAAGAAAGTGAGAACCGTGTTGGCATAGTTCATGTCCTCTGGACGACCCACGTTCTTCTTCGGTCAGAAATTTAGCTGTCGCCGGGAAGTCCTGTACTATCCAGAACGACATGACGCCAACAATGATGGTGACAAACCCTTGGATTAGGAAGATCCATGCCTTGAGAATATTTCAATAAAATGGACCCGACGTAGCTGTGGGATCCACCCACCCATGCAGTCTTCCCCCCAACGCCATTCATATCAGAAATCGCAGCAGCAATCAGACCACCAAAGGCGCCAGAGATAGTGGCCGCACAGAAGAAGAATGCAATGCGAATTCCATACTCAGCACGCCTGTACCAGCTGTCGGGAACGCCTCGTGAGATTGCTGTCATTAGGACAAATAATATGAGAATGCATACCAGGAGAGATAATATGTAACTCCAGGGAATAAGCCTCCTTCGCAAAGCCCAAGCAGGAACCGCATGCCCATAAGACCGCCGAAGTTACTGACGAGGCCCTGCACGGTCATCATAATGCCCCAGAGCAGCATCATACAGGACAAGTAGATGCGCGGGGGCAAACGCTTCAGTAAAACGTTGCTAGGGGGCTCTATGAGCGAATATGGGACGAAGAAGATCGTCAGAGCGATGAGATACTGGTTGTCCGTGATGTGAAGGTCGACCTCCATGTTATACAACTTGGCGTTTCCGATCGACCTATCGAGAACGGTTACGATATCGGCGACACTTACAAGTATCAATGGCTCACGTTCGATCAAGAAAAGACAAGAAGAAAAGAAAGGCCAGCCAAGGGATGAGCGACCAATCTAGTTTCCTCAACAGCCTTCGTTCATCAATGTTGCTTTGAAGGACCTCTTCATGAACCTCGATTATCTTGATCAACTGCACATCCTTGGATGACTCTGCAGGACTTGGTTCTGAGTCTCCCGCCTTTACAGCGAGCGTCGGAAGCTCTGAGAGCTCGAGGTGTGGGTTATGGACCATCCAAGGGATATGAAGCTGCGTCGTCTGCTCGTTGAAGAAAGGGTGAAAGCCGGCTCAGCAAATCGGTCGTGTCAGGGGCTTCTGCGACAGATATTGGTTGCAGCATACGTCGTTATAAGGTTAAGTGGAGTTGTGCGGAACAACAAACTGGCTGATGGGACCCAACCTCTGTCGAGGATAATGCACCAGCTAATTGGAGTAAGGGACGGTATGGGTGGATGGCCTCACGTGTCAGGCTGCCGAGGTGCCAACCATTCACCCGAGCAGACTTCGGGAAGCAGAAGCTGATGGCGCTGGCGGCGTTCATCAGTGATGGCAGCACCTTGCAACCCAGCAAGGGGACGGCATAGAAGAACAACACAAGACCTACCGGGCATTTGCCCGCACCGGTCCAAGGTATTTGGCAATTTGAGATGTAAAATCCGGTGATAGGGTGTCGATCGGAGCGCATACCGTAGTCTACCAATCGGGATTGGGACCCAGAAAGTAGCATTTGCGCACGTTGACCAGTCACTGAGGCGTAAGTGGTCTCAAGACACAGGTGGGTGAACCTATCGCTCAGGTGGTGTGTGGGTTCAAGCGCCCTGTTGGGATGATGTTGGCGTGCATAGTAGTCGTTAGACGGGGCTCCATGAGGTTCGTCTCTCCATTCTGGCGTGGAGTGGCGCTCTCTCGGAACCCCTGGCGGAAGTTCTCTCCTATGTTCCGAGTCCCCAAGAGGCAGATCCAGCCCGCACATAGAACCCTCCTGACTGGGGGTTGGAGAAACAGTGCAGCCAGCAAGTCAGGTTTCGCGCAAGTTTGCCAGGCTCTGCCGGTTCAAGAACTGTAGGGCAGCAAGAAGGAAGGATCCCCAGAATAGCGATTCGAACATTTCCCCTTGTATCGGGTTGTCCGCGGGGTTGACAGAGACACAGGTACGGCTATGTTTGGGTTTACACGTTTTCGAGCAAGTCGTCGGTTCTTGTCACCGACCGGGCCGTAAGGAGGCCGATCGAACGTATGCAACCTATCTCGCCGTAGACGGAGCAGTTATTCGAAGAAAGAAGCATCATGCTGAGTAGACCAGGTCAATAGTAGTAGGTGTTGTCAGTCAGTATGTATGTATGCTTGTCGTCGACAGTGATTGTAATTTGGACCGGTCGCCGCATTCGGTTGTGGGAGCAAGAGTGTTCTGGAAGAGGTAAAGACGCGCAGAAAGAGAATGGGGACATGGTGCTCATTCACGGGGCCACAGGGGGACGGGCGCCGGCGGAGGACGGTGAACGGTAGACGAAGTGCACGTGAAAGGGACCGGAGATACGACGAGAGGCGCCGAGGGCCAAGCTACAATGGAAGCAAACGGTAGACAATGTCTCATAAAACCCTCCCCCTTTAAGAAGCGGCCACGAAAGTGCGACGGAGTGCGAATCCTGTGGGCACAATATCAACTGCGACGAAGCATATTTGTATAAGCTTACATGCTTAATCCAAATAAAGACATTCACTTCTCACTTATGTATTGTGTGACAAATACATGGAGAAGGGGAACCATATTGAGGAAGGCTGTGGGGAAGAAGATGCGTGATTGTACCCCTTCATGAATTATTAGTTCCAGGTTAATCACCAGGGATGCTTGGTCCGCCTTTAACCCATCCTCCGCCGACGGTGCATGGGGAGGGAGTAAAGGGGGAGGAAGTGAGTGATGTTTACTGTACCTTGCCAACACGACAATAGAGTCCGATTCACTCTTTTATCCTCTGTTTTTGGCCATCTTTCATCTTGTAACATCTCGGAGCTGCTTCTGTTCCACACCTATATTGCCTCTGTACTCTTGGCTTTGACTTTGGCTCTGTCTGCTTCCTCTCCCCTGCTGGTACCCTTGGCCCCCTTAACTGCCTAACTGCTCTCACGTAACACGGCGACGTCCTTATCACCCGCGCGACCCGCTTCTGCCCCGAGAATCAATTTGCCGCCGGAGCCGCGCTTCTCTTTTCACTCTTGTGCTTATGGCCCAGATCGATCCGTTCCATCCTCTCAGAGAGTCAGAGTCATTGGATGGACACCACATTACACCCTGCATATGGCAAGCCCCGCACCAGCCCTCCTCCTTGAACTCTTATTTCTCCGCTTCATCCTCAGCCTCTTCCGTACATCGTAACCGCAATAACAGTATCGGATCTTCTCCAAGTCCCACTTGGTCTCTCCCATCTACAGCTCCCGCTCTCTCCGACTCTGCCGCATCCTCCCCCGACATGTCCTATAACAGTTACTACTACTCGTCAAGAAATTTCAACGAACCTCGTACTCCTTCCCCCATAATGTCAACTTCAACGCCAGGATCACCTTACACCCACGACTCCGATCCAATGGACACCGAGTCAGTCGGCTCCCCTGGCCTTTCTCCGGCACCCAGCGTGTACAGTCTGACAGAGAGTCTTCGGGAAGCAAGCTTCAAACATGTACACGGGCGGGCAATCAATGCACATAGCGACGTTTACATGCTACCAGCTGACGACGAGGAGATAAACGTGCGTGTCCTCAACTTCACATAGCTAAACCCGGGTTCACGTCGTTTATCTTCAGCGACTGGAAACCCAGCATAATATCTTCCGTATCTTAAACGATGGGAACTACCTCGGCCCTGTGCGAGAAGTTTTGGAGGGACCGGGAAAGGCCGTGTTGGATCTCGGTACAGGTACTGGTGTTTGGGCAGTGGAGGTAGCAAGCGAGTTTCCGGCAGCGCAGGTTGTGGGAGTGGATCTCTCTCCCATACAATACCTAAGACCTCTGCCGGAGAATTGTAGGTTTGAAGGTGCGTGAATTCGTCTTGAGGTCAAACGCAAAGTCTGACGTCAAAACAGTGGACGATGTGAATTTAGGGATGGCCCATTTTCACAACCAATTTGATGTCGTTCACGCTCGGCATATCTGTTCTGGGGTACGCCTCTCCCAATCACACTCGCAACCTCCTAAATCTGGTGTAGATCAGGGACTATGCACGGTTTGCCTATGACATCGCGAACGTATTGCGCCCTGGCGGCTTAGCTTTGTTTTTTGAAGCGGAGTACTATGTGTTTGATTCAAACAAAAAGCCGATGGGCATTCGACACCCTGATCCGACCGGCAGGCAAACAGAGCACAAGGATCCCCCGGGTCTCGCAAGATTTGCAGCAGCGTTCGTCGGAGCAGTTTCAAGAAGGGGAGGGAATATCAATGTTGGTGCCCGAATGCCGGATTACTGCAAACAGTCTGGCGGGTTCAGCGAGATCGTTTACCAGGACGTGTGGATCCCTGCCACACCCTGGATGCATGGTGCGATGATCATTTAACGCACGGACATGCGACTGACACGACGTCGGTCCAGGCACCTCTTCTGAAGCCCGACGTTTGCGAATGGTCGGTCATCTCATCAGGGAAGATCTACGATCATTCCTGCATGCTGGGCGGCCTATTCTCCTAGCGGACGGCCTCTCAGAGGTTGCTGTGGGCGACCTCATCAATCAGTCAATGACAGACCTGGATGCAGCTGAAGCACCGATGTGGTTAAGAGGTTGTTATACATGGGCATGGAGAGCAACTGTATGAGCGCTTTGTATTCTTCGATTTGTTTCTGCCATTTAGCTTTGTCCTCCCATGCTGAAATGTATCCCTGTTTTGTATAAAGAGCCTTGGTGTATGTGATTTCCGGCATGCAGAAACAGTAATTGTGTTTATCAATTGCGTCACACTCCTCCACTCCGATCTCCATTGGGCAAACCCCTTCAAACATAGCACGACGATCCGATTTCTCTCCCTCAAACTGACGTGGATTCCCGGATTATTCACCGTCTCACAAGATGCGTACAACATATACATAGCGTCAACTAACTATACTTCTATTCTTACTGAACCCATCTGGAGGTATCAGCGGACAACGATTAGATAGCATGCACGATAGTGTTCAAGCGGCCAACAGCTTCGCGAGCTGGCCCGAGCGCTCCAGAGCAGCGAGATCATCAGAGCCTGCAATGCAATGGTGGTCAATATTGGTCTCCGAACACCTTTGAAACCCCGCTACTCACCTCCGATGTGCTGCTGCTTGATGAAGATATTGGGAACGGTCCTCTGCCCAGTCTTTTGGGCAAGGTAGTTTTGGATGTCCGAACCGTCATCCCTCTCGTCAAGCCTTTTCAAGCGTTTAGACTCTGTGCTCATTCGAAAAGACAGAGGCGCGCACTCATAGATTAAGGAAGGGTGCTTCGCAAGGACGCCCTTTGCGCGCTGGCAATAGGGGCAATAGGACTTGGAAAAGATGACAATTCTGTTTTCCGCAATCGCAGACTTGGTACGAAAGCGTCAGCCTTTATCGTTAATATAGCAGTCATTGTGCTCACTTCGACAAGTTGCTTGGTGGATGCCATAACTGAATGGGATCTGGAGAGAACAACGGAGTTTGTTGAGAGGAATGAGCCCATTATCGAGCTGGCCAGCGCCCTTGAAAGCATTTATACAAGGGGAAGCACGGCCACTCGCTGACAAACATCAATGGAATGACGCTATATTGCGTCCTCTGCCGGCATCTTCGCGGGAAAACTGTTAACGCCCTGGAACCGGAAATCCGTGTAACCGGATTAGGCGCCCATCGGCTCCGGTGTGAATTTGATGCTGTGGGCCAGCATTGCACTTTCGCCTTCCTTTTACTCCTCTACCTCACTCCTACTCCCTTCCCACCAGAAAATACTTGCCTTTGATTTTACACTCACTATGGCGACCTCGACGGCAACAACCACTCAGGTTATAACAAAACTGCCCTCTCTCCGCCGGGTGTCAAGCGGTTTCACCGTGGCCCGCAACTTCCATCTTGATGAGGAGACCGAGCTGCAGCACCCCCCTGCGGAAGGAATACAGTCGGATCCATACTCATTCAGACGTGCTATCAAGACGGAAGGGGAGCTGCAGGAACTGCGCAGAAAGAAGGGAGGCAGGATGCTCGCCCGATACCATGCTCGCCAGAATGAGGTATAATATTGACCCTCGTCCAATGCATTTCCCTTTCACTCAACCGTGTAATCAGCTCATTCACAGCTTGCTGACCCCGATGGATGAAATCACGCTGCAGGCCAAAGAGGCGGAGGAGGAATCCAAGACACCTGTTAGTCCCTTTCGGACTCTACCCAATGAGCGCTAATGTAGTACCCACTCTCAGGTTAAGATCGCTGTGTGGGCAAGTTTGCTGGCGAACTTCTGTCTTTCTGTACTCCAAAGTGGGTGGTCTATTAGATCCTGTGAGCCGCAATTGACATGGGGGCAGTCTACGCGGCCGCTTCCTCAGCATCCCTCTCCCTACTTGCGACAGGCATCGACTCTGTTTTCGATATCGGAAGCAACGTCATGCTGTTTTGGCTGCATAAAAAGGCGGAGAAGTTGGATGTGAATAAATGGCCTGTGGGTGGAAACCGTCTAGAGACGATTGGTAATGTTATCTATGGTGTGCTTGTAGCATTCTAGCTTCCTTCCTAGGCTGATGGCTTTAACAGGATCTTTGTGAGTGCCTTTGCCTTTGGATCAAACTACCACCTCAGATGTTTCATCAAGAATGGCAGCGGTGAATTTGGTCGTCATTGTCGAATCCGTACGAACTCTCATCGACCACAACAATAGCGATGACACCAACTCTTTCCACTTACCTTCAATCATCGCTGTTGCAGCCGCACTCGGCACGTATCTGTCCTCCTGTGCCTGTCGCACTATCTTAATCGGAAATATTGCAGGTGTGAAGGTGCTACTCTTCATCTACTGCTTTTCCGTGCGAAAAGCATCCAGTCAGGTTGAAATTCTGTGGGAGGATCATCGTAATGACTTGTTCGTCTATAGTTTCGGTGAGCTTGTTGTGAAGCTTGATTGCGAGCCTAACTCAAAGTCAATACCTTAGGTATTCTCATGTCTGCGGGAGGTAGCAAGCTCAGGTGGTGTGCGTGTTTTCTGTGTTTGCTTCCACTCGGACGCTGACAATGCAACACAGGGTTGGATCCTGCCGGTGGATTTATTGTGCGATATGACTGCTTTGTGTGCCAGATATCTCATTCAATGGTCAACAGATTGCTTTAGGTGTGATTTTGGCATGGACTCGTACATCTTACAAGGAATATGCCTTATTGGCGGGCAAAGCCGCCCCCCATGATTTTGTTCAGCTCGTCATCTATAAGGCCCTGACATTCAGCCATGAAATCGACAAGATAGACACTGTGCGAGCATACCACGTGCGTTCGTTTCTTAGCAGGAAGTGTATGTTCTGAGCTATAATAGAGTGGACCCGTCAGTGTCTCTATCTGACCTTCATCGAGACCAATTGTATCTCAAATCATAACAGGAATATTTTGTTGAGGTCGACATTGTCATGCCCGGTGACACGCCTCTGTGGAAGTCCCACGACATTAGCCAGGCCATGCAAGACAAGATTGAAGCACTCCCGGGGGTCGAAAGATGCTTTGTTCATGTGGATCATGAAACAACACACAAACCGGTTAGTAGGTTGATTACAAAGCGACGCACTTGCTGAAAGATGCTTGTAGGAACATCGCAAAGTGGAATGAAAGGAACCAAGATCTTGAGGATCGGCTCCCACTAGTAGCTACATTGATAGACTTGCATGACTCTATGTTACACTTGCGGTTGATGGGAAGGGATAACATGCCAATGATGTACCTAAAGTAGTGCTCTACCAGACTCACCTTCCTCCACCAATCGCGCCCAATCAGACCTCCATTGATCGATGTCTCTTCGCAGCTTCTTGTCATCCAACATGTGGCGAATCCACGCCAGCATGGAGTTCTCGTCCTGCGGTACGAAGTAGGATGACAACAAGGAAAGGATCGTTTCAAAGGTAGCGTCTGGCGATGCGAGGTGGTCTGTTCCTGCGTTAGCCAACATGAAGCCACACTTTGTGCTGCAGCTACCCTTCAACACCCAGATGATGCTGACGGCCATGGCTACCATCAGATCGCGACCCTCGTAGAAAAATGCATCCCAAATACGAATTTGAGTTTGAAATGGGACGACATTGGCAAAAAGCGTAATGTACCACTTAGTAGCATAAGAAGTTGAAGATATCGTGTTCTTTCGCTATCCGAACTTTCAGCCGGTCACATAACAAAAAGTCAAATCGACTCACGAACGACGCATAAACGTCAGGCAACATCGTTTCCATGATCCGTTCCTGCACGTACAAATTCTCGAGGAGACCAGGAAAACCGGGCTGGAAGATGCTGTGCATATGGTAGTCATCGTGTAATCTTACCATGCACGTATATGCTCGCTGGCAGGAAGTAAGGGAAGCTGTTGTCTACCACGTAAACATTCGTCTTACCTCAGGCTGAAGATAACACAACAAGGTGGAGGCGATAGGACCCATGCCTTGAACATACCCGCAATCTGGGCAAAGGAGAGAAAAGCAATGGAGAACCCGGAATAAGGATCGTTGACTGCCAGCCTGATCAGCTCTAGAGATCGGAACATCAGATCTGCTGGACCCACCCTAAACCATAGCGTGTGTAAAAGAACACATGGCCAGTGATCGTACGGGGTACATCGAGATCGATTTGTATGTCGAAAGTGGATGGATGGTTGATGAGCTCCTGCGGATCGTGTCAGGTTTCTGCAGAAAGGACAAGGAAGCCAATACAAAGTAACGCTGCTGTAATTGTTCAACTGAAAGACGCGAACGAGGCACATCTAGCCAATTGAGTCTGCTTTCTATGACTGACCACCAAGCAGCTCCCCTCCATCGATCCGGCACTCCCTTGTATAGTCGAGATCGCAACTGTGGTAAATGAACAACAAAACCAAAGGGGGCATTCAGCGTACTCGCCTTCCGTCCTTTCCGTTCGTCGAAAGTCCATGCAGCCACATTCCCTCCATCGTCTCGCTTTGACACTCGCATCATACGCTCCCATTTGTCCGTCCTCTCAATCTCCTTATCTTTTGGCACTTCTCGCAGTTTAGGTGGCACACGTAGCTCCGGTGGGCTTGGCGACATAGACCGCGACGCGAGCCTGACGTGGGTCAAGCGTTTCTTCAGCGGCAATGCCGGCAACAAAGCAAGACGAGCATCGTGGTGGGCTTCTGACACCATGTAAAATCCATACCTAGTGCGGGATCAGAGCAGGGATCACGGGTCAGATTGATATCTTACCGATCCAGGCTCTTCAACACCCCTTCCTCTTTCTCGGTGAGGCCACTTTCACTCAGCTGGCTTCCTTCCTGGACAGAATACGAGGAAACCACTCTAGTGCGGGTTCTCTCTATGCCCTCATCGTAACCATCTCCGGGCACTCCCTCGTGGTCCAGGGTTGCATACGTCGCTCGGACATGATAGCAATCGTCGTCTTCGTCAGGCGCCTGCACTGAGTACGCTTGAGAGGAGGTGCGGGAGATTGTTGCAGGGGTGGATTGTGTAGAGATGGTGATTCGGGGGGAAGGCGGTCGTAGACCGCTCTCTACTTGGGGCACGGCGAGACCAACACCGGAGGATGTACCTTGGAATTCTTCAGAAGATACGTTGAGCAGTATATTGGGTGCATCGCTCGTTTCGACGTCACTTGGGGCCACTAACGAATTTGTCGGAGGGACGGAGGACAATTCTTTGTCGAGTGTGGTAGGTCTCGAGCGATGGCGAATTTCTGCCATTGGTGCTCGGATTCTTTCCTCTCCGTACATAGAAAATATTGTGGCAGCAGTCGTCTCACTGGAACTCCGCACCTCCGAAAAGTCGGTGTTGGGGAAGGATTCGAGCGAGGTGTGTGCAGTAGCTAGATTGCTTCGCTTCTTCACGAGTATTGGGGGTGCAAGGGCGCGGTTGTCGAATCGCGCTGCAGGAATGACATTTGGGCTGCCGAACGAGTCAGGTCTGGAGGTTGCAAAAGAGGCGTAGGGCAGTTCGATATGGTGACCATCCAGTGGCGCAGGTAACAGATCGAACGCCGTTGACAACGCTGCAGACATCCACGCAGAGAGTCTTCTGCACTCGGCGCGACCAACCAGCAAGCGAATAGCGTGTGCAGTACTGCCTAGATTGAACGCTAGTGCAGGCTGCAATTGATGTCAAGTGTGCTGTGTGGGGAAGTGAGAGGTTTTGGAAATGAATGGTCGTGGGCTAGGGTCGTGGCGGCAATGCCGCTCCCGGCACTCGTGGCCGGAACAACCGGTCGGGCCGCGACGTTAACTTGCCCATACAGCAACACGCCTGAAAATGCCATAAGAGCAGCCTTTCGCACATACTTGTATTACAAGTGCTCACAGACCTCAATTCTCACCCGTTTGTCTTCAAGCCGCTGCCTTAGCACAATGTCGCTTCCCAAGACCACGAAAGCAATCCTTGTCCAAAAGACTGGGGGGCCGGAAGTGCTTGCACTGGGAGAAGTCGCTACTCCTACCCCATCTGCGGACAAGGTTCTCGTCAAAGTAGAATGGGCTGGCGTCAACTATGGTTGGTGCACCTCCTCTTGCCTGCCCTTTCCCGTATCGATATTGCTGTGATTTTTAGTCGACACCTACAAGAGAGCAGGTGTTTATACCCTTCCGTTGCCCCTTGTCCTGGGAGAAGAATGCTCTGGCACAATTGTGGCGCTTCCGACGTCAGAATCTGTGCTCAACTCTGAGCAGTACGCTTTGCGTAATTTCCACGTGGGAGACAGAGTTGCCTGCACTGTGTCAGGTAGCTTTGCCCAGTACGCTGCGGCTTCGTGGGAAAAGTGCTGGAAACTTCCTGTGGTGAGCTGAATATCACTGTATCTGTTGACCACACTTGTGACAATTTACGGCAGAATGTAGAGACGAAGATCGGTGCCCTCTGTGTCTTACAAGGATTGACGGGTATGTTGTTCCTTGGCCGAGATGGGTATCCGCATGTGGATCTGGGTTGATAACTGTCTCTCAGCATTGACAATGATCCGAGAGACTTATACCGTCAAGAAAGGAGATTACGTCCTTGTGCATGCAGCTGCAGGAGGTGTCGGTCTGCTACTGTGTCAGGTGTGCATGGCTCTGTGAATGTGAGATGTTTTTCAGTGAACATTTGAACCCTTGTCCAGGCGTGTTCCTACCTTGGCGCCCACGTTATCGGCACGGTTTCCACTCTGGCAAAAGCGCAATTGGCAAGAGAGAATGGAGCGGAACATGTCATCATTTCGAAGGAGCAAAATGTGATCCAGGAAGTCATGAAGTTGACTGACGGAAAAGGATGTCATGTCATATTGGACGGAATTGGCAAAGACACGTATGTAATCGCTTTCACAAGAAGGCCAACATTTGACTATTCTTAGTTGGGAAGATGACTTTGAAATGATCAGGCGCAAGGGCACCATCGTTACCTACGGCAACGCAAGTGGCGTTGGTGAGATGAACGCTCGCATATCTGAGTGATCTGACTTATGAGAACCTACGTAGTGCCCCCATTTGCCCCTCTGAAGCTCGCAGGAAAGAACATCAAGGTCGCTCGACCAACGTGAGTATGCTTGGGAGAGACCATTGATGGGAACGCTTCTAACCAATTTACCTTCCTTAGTCTTGGGAACTACATCGTCACAGCGGAAGAGTCAGCCGAATATTTTAGCTGGCTCTTTGAGCTAATCGACAAAGGTGTACTCAAGTTCCATGTGCATGATGAGTATCCTTTCACTGCAGACGGAGTAAGGAAATCGCAAACCGACATCACATCCCGTGGTACGACCGGCAAGCTCGTCATTAAGGTCGAGTAGTGGCAAATAAGGACCAAGAAAGAGTCGGCAGTGGGTGCTGGGAGTAGATGAAGCAGAAACAATGAGCAAGGAATTGATGATTGTATGGGGAGACTATTAATGGATGGAATCATGAATCCGGGCATCTCGAATGTTGAATAGTCACATGGCGGTGTGATGCCGAACACAAGGCACATGCCGTAATATCAGAGAAGGTGAAAGAGGCGCAGTTATACAGTGGCTTCTGATGATACTAGTTTCTGGACAACTGAAGAACGATCGTCACGAGTACATTGTGCACGAAGCATTGCTGAACCTGCCCCGAGGAGCTCAGAGGGCTTGATGGCCATTCATGAGGGCCATGGTCGTGTTTGACGATCGCAAGGACATGAATGCGAGCAGTGAGTCTATACGACTCCCAGGACACATGCTCCAGCCGCAGTCCTTATGCTTCTTTAAATCTTGAGGCCTTAAGAGCATGCTATCATGCAGGGCCCACATGTCTAGACCCCTTGGTTCAAACGCTTGCGACAGGTTAGGTCCAGACACAAGACCACGCAGGGGAATTATCAGCACCACAATGTCCGCGCCGATCAGAATGGCCTAGCTGCATGCTTCCATGTTCTAGAGGAGGGAGTAATCCATCGTCTTCTAAGATGGCATCCGTCCTCAGATAGCTCTGCATCTTCATGTTGCCATCTTGTTCGCAGTGGAGGATATCAGATGCCCCTTTTTGAATTTGCTCGTCCTCTAGATGGAACAACCTGGAGGCCTTTGCGTAACGGTATATGCATACATGAAGGCGAATTCACTCACCATTGTAGAGAAAGATTTAACAAGTGTACACCTTCGACTAGGTCCAGTAGTTGCACAGAGGGATTAGTGTGCCAAGTACCTCCCATGGCCAGTAAGAGAGAATGAAGAGAGTGCGGTGTTCGTGGGAGAGAACTGAATGGGTCGTCCAAAACAGGTACTGTGATCCGTGTCAAAGCAGAAGCTGGGTAAAGGTGTAAATCCAGACAAACTATCATGGAATGTGCACGATTCCAGCTTCTCAGCCATCATCCAAAGATCTGCCATTTCTTGACCGCGGCGGAAAAGGCCATCCAACAAGCTATGAAGATCGCGATTAGTTTCCCCCGAAGTCTGATAGTTCAATTGGGTCCAGGAAACCGCTTCTACATCTTGCACAGAGAAAGTCCAAGCAGGGCGTCGTCGTTCAGTTCTGTTAGGTAATGTGGTGAGGTTTCCAGACTTGATTTAATGGGCCTACTCGTGCGTTTCTGAAGGATAGAACGTTGTGCTCCGACGTCGTGCCCTGGGTATGAGAGCATTGTCTACGCTAATTAGGGCAGAACAATGTCACAGAATTCATCGCTCACCAATTTTCAGAGCAGACCAAGTGGGCGGCAAGGGACTCGTTGGAGGGGTACCACTGGACGGCGTCTCATCATGGTCGGAAGAACATGAATAGGAAGAAAAGGCCACCGGAGACGATGTATGCGCGGCATCTACCAGAAAATAACATAGGGTTGATCAAACAGAAAATCATGTTGCTGTGGTGAATGGCTCGCCTTCAGCCATGAAGAGAGGCTCCGCCACCGCAATGACAAAGCAATCGAGGTCGACAGCTGTGCACTGCTTTCCAGCATATTGCTGACCCGAATTTGGCACCAGGCGGGAGAACAAAGGAGGGGATAGCCTTGGATACTCCCAAGCTGGCGTAGGTGAAGTGAGAATTAAATCACGGACGTCGCTTTGGTCAGTTTGCTCGTTGTCTCTCCACGTATGACAGGGCAGAAGGCGTAGTCGAAATATTATGTCGCCGCGTGTAGAGGCGGATATGGGTAAAGGCTGGGATCTACGCAGTAGGTCGGCCAGGTTTATCATAAAAGGGCTTGAACGTCACTACAGAAAATCATAAACTGTGATTGTCGGGGTTGGCGTATCAGGGATAGAGATCTGCAGCGCATCAATACCATATATGACCCTTTCCGGGGATGAATCCCGCCTGTGCGCCGTGATATTTTTGCCTTCTCGACTCAAGAGCGCTATAAATGGACAGAACATTGTTTCATAGTCTAACTCTCAGCATTGAGCATCTTCCGGTTGCATCGTGCAGATGGAAAAGTACCAGCATCTTCGTGGTGGAGGAGCGATGTGGGAGAGTCTCCTCGGAGCGCGGCCTCCACTTTTTGCAAAATCCCAAAGGTGACGTCTTTCGAGACCCAATGTTCATCATCTTTGTACGGCGTTTCCAGTCCGAGGCGGATGCCAGAAAGAGAGTCATGCAAAGGATGAAGCTCAGTTTCCCGGGTAAGGTAATGGAGTTCATGAAGGGCACTCTGTGATGCGGAGCTCCAATCCAATGAATACTGTACAGAGACAGGAACACGTACGATCACAGTTTCATAGGTGCCGGACTGATAGTCTCTGAGGAGATGCACATCGATATAGGTTGACATGGCAGCGTTCCGTCTGAGAATAGAGTACTGGTGTTTGTTTCCTGTTAGAGGAGGTAATACCGGATGACACCCCGGGGGCAAATTCCTGATATGACCCCAGGGCCTGCCCTAAGCAACACGGGGGTGGTGCGAGCAGAGCTGGCGCGGCCGATTTCTGTGACGTAGATCTCAAGTTTCACACCAAAGTATCGCATGTTTCTAATGAAAACTCTGCCATCCAAGCTCCATCTTGCTCTCAGTCAGCTCACAATAGTCACTGTATTCAGCAGAGTAGAGCATTCACTGCTGTGTAGTCAAGGGTGCATTGACAGACCTGGATCATTGTCTGGCAGATCTCATGTAACATGAACCAGGGTCTAGCAACAGAAGAGGATCCAGCATTGCAGACATGTCAAGGTGACCTTCACCAGGGGACTTGATGATTTGTGCATTAAACCACCAGCAATGTTCTCACTCTCTCTTATACATCCACCTTCACTATCTGCCATCCACTGTTCACATCCACTCCTTAATAACACTTTGATGATCCATTGCAAGGTATGAGATGTTGTTGAGCCAGTCAATAGCACAAAACTGACTGATATGCATAGAACACATTAACCATATTGATCTCATCCCCAGCACATCTACATTACTGCATCTTTGCTGGTCTTCAGGAAGCAAGTCAAAGGGTCAAAGGAAGCAAGGAATCATGCAAATGTATGCAGTGTTAGAGTCATTGCAATGAATGATATCTGCCTCACTTTAATAAAGAGATCCTAGAAGTGCTGCTTGGGGTATTCATGTCTGATAAGACCTGGAACTTCCTGTGTTGGGAAATCTTAGGACAATGGCAGTGGCCACAGCAGATATTGTGAAAAGGATACCACAAGACTGCTGTGTCCAAACACTTGGGATACATAGCAGTACCAGAGACCCCTACTAGGTGTAGTGGGATATTGTAGGAGTCTCCACAATTTATTGGAACAGCTTGGGAGACCTAGGGGTGTTGCTGGGATCTATCTCAGCATAAGCCATCACTGAGGGTCCAGTCCAATAAAGTATCCCTCAGGTACTGTTAAACCATGTATCAGAGAAAACATCTAGATACAGTTTCTAGTGATGATGATGAAGAAAAAGAAAAGGATGCAGAAAAGGGTAGACTGGGCCTGCAGATAATTAGGGCCCAGCAATGGAGCAAACAGAAGAAGATATGCAACACATACAGGGGAGTACTGGAGGACTCTAGGAAGGAATACAAGGCAGAATAGACAAGCAAGGGGGACTCTTACTTGTGAGAGTCCCCAGAATTGATCTGCCTCACTCATGTCTGCTTGTAGATAATATGTTAGAGGTGAGCATGAACAAGACAAGACCACTTGGCCCCTCAAACCCTTCCAACTAATTATGGCAGTCACAAGTGATGTTTGTGTTCATAGCACTAGGAGTGGTCCCTACCACTGCAAGTATTGCTAATTCACTCTTAATCATCATCAATAAAAACCACAGGAGGTGCAATAGCATGGGACCCCTATTATGGGTACTATGAGGCATCTATGGCAGACCTGGCAGTGCTACTGGAGGGCTCTGTAGGCTGGTATGGATGCCAGGACCCCTATGAATTATATATATAGCATCCACAGTTTCTACAGATGGTTCCATAGCAGTTTCCAATATACTTGTGCTGCTCCTTGGGTGGAATAGGGGGTCAGATCTAAAGGTAAACCCATAATCTCAGGGTCTACAAATAGGAACTGGGAATATCTAGAGTGGGAAAGATGTGAGTGTAGTCAGAGATCTATTGAAAGGGCATCAGTATAGGCCCTCACTGATGGTCCAGTCCAATAAAGTATCACTCAGGAGTACTGTTAAGACCATTCTATATTAGAGAAAACCATCTAGATACAGTTTTTAGTGATGATAGTGAGGAGAGAGGAAAGGACACAGAAAAAGGTAGACTAGGCCCACAAACAAGTACAGCCTAGCAATGGAAGCAAACAGAATAGAGGAGTAAGGAGGACCCTGACATCTATCTGGCAGTAATGAATGAGGCTGTGCACTGAGTAGTGCTGGTTTGGTCAAATATAATATGTCTCCTATACCTTCAATTCCAGTCTGCTCCATTGATCCTTTGAAATACAGTGAATATAGGACAAGCTGCTGCTTCAATCTGCCTTCTCCTTGTTCTATGAATTCAAACCATCACACTACCCTTGAATTCGGCCTAGTGCAGACAAAATCTCACACAAACTAGGCATTTAAAGTAACTGTGGCATAACTAGTAAGTCAGGTAGCCATTTTGATGGAGTTGTTCACCTTGGTTGAGAAGGTCAGTACAAATTGCACAGAGCAGAGATACATCACCTGTAAGTTGCTTCTTATCCGGTAGGGTGCAAATAGAGATTGGACAGAAGACAAAGCACCTCCCTTTCTCAGCATTTATCTGCCTGAGTGAGCCAGATAATTAAGTGTGAATTAAACAGAGAACTGCACATGGCTGGGGAGGGGGCACTGATTCAGTGTGATGGCAATGCAACAAAAATTGACATTCTCTGTTATGATGTTTAGAATCAGGAAGTCAATGTTTTGTCTCCAACAAGAAGGAAGCAGGTCCAAGATTTATCTCATCTATGTCTGCACTTAGATCTGCTAGGAAGTTACTGCACCTTGTTTGGTTCTCTCTGATATGCAATTCAATATTGACACCAGGTTTCATGGTTCAAATGCTGACACTTCTACTGGCGATCACCTTTTCACCCTCCGTCTCAACTTCGGAAATACAGATGCCCAGGTTCAGATAGGTTGCTGTCACAACCAAGAGAGGGTCAGAATTCGATTTTCAGTTTGCCATCAGGAGGTTGAGTGCTTACACCAGTGTCCTCCGGTTTTGGCGTCGAGTCCAACGTTGCTGGCTATCTAGCGTCAGTTAGTCAGTTGGTGACAGCCTATAATAGAATCATGCAGTCATTCACAGCGATATTTGGACCCGTTGTGAGGGGGTAAAACTATTCAGATGGGATTGCGCATTGGGCACCCCTCGCTTTTAGACGGAGAGGGTGAGAAACACCTCTTGGGTTAATTCATACGAGAATGAGGATTGCGAATTGCAAAGTAGAGTCTTCTCTAACGAGTCCAGCCTTTTTCTGCCAACCTGGCTTATCATCCAACCTAATAGATAGCCACGTGCGCAACGTCCCTCCCCAGAGGGTCACGCGTCCTTTGACCACTGCTCCATAGCGTCTTCCAGATTGAATTTTGGATCCTCCGGGTCCGTGATCACTACCGTTGCGTTAAGCCTTGAACGAGTTACAGGCCACAATACACTCACCGCCTGACGTCGGTGTTACCTGCTTCTTTTTCCACGCTTCCCGCGCCTCTTTGATCAATTGATCTCTCCTTTGATGGTCATGAGCTTCCTTCTTTGCATTCTCTTCCCCCTGCAGTGTTCTACGATGGACAATCCCGTAGAAAATCCCTCCTAATAGGGCCGAATACCGAACAACCTACATCAAAGATGAGTATGAGCAAAATGGATGGTATGGTGCGAGAGATCGTATGCATTGACCGCCAACGAGGTCGGAAGTTCATTGTAAAGTGCAGACGAGGAACCAAATGATTCTCACATTGACTGTGGACGACATTCCAGAATGCTACGTGCCCGACGATGTGAGTCAGGTATCCGGTTGAATCTGGCGTAGGATATCAATGATAGACCTGAGATAAGGAGAACAAACGCACATATCGTTTGGTGGCTATTGGAAGAGCAGGGAGGACTCCCGATGGTGTGAAATTGGCAGTCGGATCTTGCCGGGTTTGGCAGGGAGGGCCCTAACCGTGACGAGCAGTCCCTTTTCTCGCCACTTCGACGCGCCTCCTTTAGTTGTTTTTGTTTTACAATATTATCCCGCATTACAAGAAAAAGGCGCACTGGCAACCTATATAAATGGACGAAGACGACGCATTTCTGTATGGCGACGAAGAGGATTACCCCAGTGTAGTGGAAGCCCCTTCTGAGCAGCCCCCAAAGGACCCCGAACCAAGTGAGTTGTTCAATGTCAGCGGCAACGCTCTTCTCTTACAGGAAGGCAACTGACTACCGGCTCCCTTATCACGGTTAGACCAGAGCATTCCGGGCC
Organism: Dacryopinax primogenitus; assembly: GCF_000292625.1. Taxonomy (NCBI): domain Eukaryota; kingdom Fungi; phylum Basidiomycota; class Dacrymycetes; order Dacrymycetales; family Dacrymycetaceae; genus Dacryopinax; species Dacryopinax primogenitus. The sequence goes on along the minus strand of NW_024467204.1, from coordinate 968,736 downwards.
AGTGAGTACATGTGTAGTGCGAAACACTGGTCTATAATAACACGTGAACGGGCAGGTTGATTGTATTGCCTAACGGGCCTGCCGAACCGTTTCTGGTCGCTTCAGTACCGGCAGTCGTGGTTGCGGAAGACCTAGAAGAGCCCGATGAACTTCCGATGGAGCACAGTGAAGGCGAGGGCAAAGAAGGAGATGCTGATGGCGAAGAGGAGGGGGAAGAAGAAGACGAGGAGGAAGACAGAGAAAGCGAGGATGACGTGGGTGTCTGAACCTGCTGCCCGAGAGTTTATCTTACAGGGTTGTAGGACTTGGAGATCATCTTGCAGCCACAACCCCGTTCCATCGATTTCCGCGACCCTAGTCATCAGCGGCCTGTTAGACCACCAGTGGCGTCTCCAGCGAAAGGTCTGTGCAACTGTCCCTAATCCATTTGTTGCATGTTAATAACCTATGTTTTAGCCAGCAGTCTCCTGACGACAGAATATACGCCTCGTGAACGTGACACAAGTATCAGTATTCCCAAGAGCACTGGCACACCACAGTCCACAAACCTGATCCCTGTGACGGACGTGAAGCAGATTTCTACAGCTCAGGTTGCAGTCGAAAATCGTCCAATACCAGATGGTCCTCCACCTCGAGCAGCTTCTAATGCCCCGGAGATAGATCCGTCTGCTTCTGGAATGCTGGATGCTCGCTCGATCTACGAGGTGGAAATCCAATCGTTAGCGGAGAAACCATGGAGGCGGCCAGGTAGCGATCTCAGTGACTGGTTCAATTATGGATTCGATGAGATATCATGGGAGGCCTATTGCATGAGGAAAAAAGAGCTAAGCGAGCTTAGTACTGCCCTCAAGCAGAACGTGATTGTGGGTCCTATACCTCTTTTGGAAAGGCGGGACATTGACCAAGCATTCAAGGCATATACTGGGATGCCTGAGAACCAATTGCTGGCACTCCCTCCTGAGATGCGGACTATGGCTATCAATAGTGCGAACATGGCAAACACTATGCCCATCGGTATGGCCCAGAACATAATGGGAGGTATGCCAGGTATCCCTGCCGGGGATATGATGGGTATGCCTGCCATAGGAATGGCGGGCATGCAGCCAGTTCAACAGAATATGATGGGCACTGCAATGGGGCCCGAGCATAGCATCCATATGCACGACAACATGACTGGTAACGTGCAAGGCCAGGGACCTAGTATTGAAGGAATGGCCTCTGAAGGCTTTCCCTATGGGTACAGCGGAGTTCAAATCACCCCAGGTGCACCCGTTGGCGGTTCAGACACCAATACCCCAGTGTGTCTCATTCTAACTCCTTTAGAGAGCAGCTGTTGACGTCCTGCTCTACTTGTAGGGCATTGCACAATTCAGTACATTCACGGGTGGCTACGGTGTTGATGCAAGCGGGTCACATGGAGATCACGCCTTTCCAGCGAGGACAACGGCTCGTCACACTACGCTAGGTGGCCGTGGAAGTACCCCTGTCCGAGGAACGGGGGTACCTGTGCGAGGGCGAGGTCGAGGGGCGGGGTTTGCTGCCGGAGAGAATAGTAAGTGTTTACGTTATTAAGGAGAGGTGATCTCATTAATTATGAATCGACAGTGTCGACTCTTCCAACTCGTCCTGCATCGCCCCTTCCGCCGAATGTTCCAACAGGACCGCGGAACAGGACAACATACAAAGACAAAGACCGAGAGCCCGTGAAACAAGATGTTGAAGGGTTGGACTATGGGGGCGGCATAGTTGTAGAACCTGCCACCAGTAGTCGCAAAAGGCCGTACATTGGTGAGGAGGAGACTGGACGTTCTAAACGTCGGTGAGCACAAGTTAGGCCAAACCGAGGTGTAGTATCAATCGAATCTAGCGTCATTGATTACAGACCACATCTCCAGGTGTGTGTCCCCATGACTCATGCCAGATAGATATCAAAATATTAGGCGTAGAAGTTCAAACACCCCTATAATTGCATGTCAGAGACAATGCCAGCAGAACTTAAATAACTGGCTCACCCCCCCCTAATAACACAACGAAAAGGAGTATGAGAACCGTTATACCAACCGGTGACCGTCTAAAGCACTCCCATGTAAGTGTAACAAGTTCGGAGATGTGTAAACCACGAACTTGTTCAACTTGTCTTTTTGGGATGGGTTTACAATTGTCTTTCCTGCTCGGGCGCGTGCCGCGAACTGCTGATTTTTTTTTCGCATTTCAAAAGCAGTCGGCTGAGCAGGCTGTGAGCAGGTGAATAGCAACGAGTCGTAGAAGACACACCATGGCTAAGAAGTTTTATAAAGAGCGTAAAAGCCGCTGTTATTAGTGACACGGTTTCTGTAAAGGTGAGGGCACGACCCAACCAGGGTCTTCGCAGCAACGGCCATGTGCCTGTGTCGCTCACTTCACTAGTTGTGCCTATGGGCAAATCCAACAAATCGAAAGGTGGCCTCAGGTCTGCCCTTGTGTCCCTGCAATCTCGCGTTCATGCGGCAGATAAAGCGGCATCTGCTCAGCATGTTCAGGAAAAGAAGGACCAGGCGGATCAAAGACAGCGAAGCGGGAAAAAGCACACTAGTCAGGGTGGTCAAAGTGCACCAGTCCCCTTTGTTTCTCCTTGGGACAATACACTTCTGATAGGCGAAGGTAAAATACTCCAATAGGACAAGCATAATCAAATCTTTATCGTTTCGCAGGCAACTTTTCGTTTTCATTGTCACTGGTTCAGCATCATGGAATACCAGGCTACCGCATCACGGCCACATCTTATGATACTGAAGAACAACTAACGCAAAAATACCCCGAGGCTCATGAGAATCTTCGTTTGTTGCGTGAAAATGGTGTCACAGTGTTTCTTCACGTTGATGCCCGTACTTTGCACAAGTGCAAGACACTAGTGAATATATCCAAACGTTCAGGCGGTTTCTCAAGGGTTGTATGGAACTTCCCTCATACAGGCGAGTCAATTGGTGACTCCATTCTTTCCAATGGCAAATGACCTTCGACTGCCACAGGTGCCGGTATACAGGATCAGGACCGAAATGTGCGAGTGAATCAGCAAGCTATAATCGGTTTTCTTCGATCTGTGGCACCGTTGTTATCTTCGGGGCGAAGCATGACATCCACTTCTGAAGCACTCAGTGATGACGCACAAGATTCTGATGTCGAGGTGGAAAATTTGACAAAGCGCGTGGATTCTCGCGGAAGGGTGTTGATCACTCTCCGAAACTCGGTGCCTTACACTCTCTGGTAATCAATTGTCTGCTATCTCTTTAATCAGCCTCTCATGACGCCACAGGGAAGTTTCGCAGCTAGCCAAACACCCACCTCCTGATCATCCCGCATATGTAAAAATACGCTCGTATGGGTTCCAACCCTCGGCATATCCAGGAGTGAGTCGTTCAAATTCAATCGTTGACTAGTCTCAAGTACGTCCCAGTATGAACACCGTCGTACGATAGGCGGGACCATTCATCGTCCAACTTCTGGTGACCACGAGGTGCCGCAAAGCTCTGCTCCCGATAACAATAACCGAGTATCTGAATGTCGAACGTGGGAATTCGCTCTGCGGGAATGATGACCTGATGTGTGTGCGATGTTGGCTGTCGCTCATACGGTCTTGTTGGACCGTTCTGTTGGTTGACGATCTGTTACAAGAATTTGCGCACGGCTTAACAGATTTGCTAAGGGCAGCTGCCTCTCTGTGCAGCGAAGTGGGGCCCTGTTTGAAGAGCATAGCCTGTATCCCCACTGGCTTTTATTGGGGACAAGCTAGTGTTGAACACGGTCAAACAGCATTTTGATGAATTGTTGCTTCATCAGTAGAGTACTGCACTATCCGGTCACCACTTTCCCCTTTCACCTCCTTTTCCATCTCGCCGTTAGCTCATGTGTAAAGCACTTGAGCATTGTAACCCCCCCAGCTGTCAACAAAAGGCGTACCATTTGTTGTGCGGGTTATCTCTGAATTCTAGAGTTTAACACAGCTACAGCCAGTAATATTTTGCTTCCCATGTCATAAAGGGGTCCTGGCCCACTGTTCTATATTATGACGCTACCTTGCTTGGTGAATAACACAAAAAATGGCCAGCTCCTGTCATTAATCAATCATGTGTAGACGCTCAGTTATTATTTTGCAATTTTAAGTGGATTTTTTCCCTACAAACCTGACAAAGTGTGATGAAGACTGTGCTCTGAGGTTGGGGTTAGACGCATAGGGACCCCGGCTACGACTCGAATAGAGTTTTACCGACGAGCGCGACTGAACAACATTGGAGACGCGTCCCGCGCTTGCAACCTCTCACTTACCCTCAACTGAAAGCTGATCGAACATGAGTGCACGCGACACGCCCAATTCGTCGAAGAGCGGTGGTCAAGCTCGTATGGAAGTTGAAGATGACGAGGAACCGCACCGTCCTGATGTTTCTCTCGCTGGGGTTGCGTGGGATGAGCCAGAGCAAGAGGATGAGGTGAGTAGCACCGTGCTCCGTCTTTGTGCCTTGCGCGGTTTGAGCCTTCCTGCCTAGCATAAACTCATCAACGAAGAGTATAAAGTCTGGAAGAAGAACAGTATTTCCCAGTTTGCTCTCCTCGGCTTGGACCTGCTGACCGACAATGCCTAGCTCCATTTCTCTATGACGCCCTAGTCACGCATGCACTCGACTGGCCATCATTGACATGCCAGTGGTTTCCAGATAAGGAAAAGTATACAGGACCACACCCAGCTGTCTATTTGTGCTAAGTTATATGTTCCAGCCCCCCAAACAAACCATATACCGTGCAACGCCTTCTCCTTGGAACGCACTCATCTAATCAAGCGCGAGAGTACCTCCAGATTGTTGAGGTACAATTTCCAAAGGTTCTTGAAAATGGGAAGTCAGTGCTAGATAGTACAGACTATGATGATGAGAAAGGCGGTGAGTGTGTTCGTTCGGTCCTGGCGACTGTACTAACTCTATGAAGAGCTTGGCGCTCACGGTTCACGGGAAGCTCGCATACGCGTTACTCAAAAAATCAACCATCGGCACGAAGTTAACCGCGCACGTTACATGCCTCAAAATCCCGATATCATTGCCACGCAGACCACGATGGGCGATATTTACATATTCGATCGCACTAAACACTCCAACCATCCTGATGCGGACGGGGAGTGCCGACCTGACATCGTCTTGCGTGGGCAGACGCGCGAAAGGTTCGGGCCACCCCTAGAAGTTACCGGATTTATTCCTGACCAGTGTTAGCTATGGAATGAGCTGGAATCCATTGAAGAAAGGGCACATTTTAAGTGCTTCATACGACACTGGTGTCTATGAATGGTGTGTGTCTACGTCGTGCGCAAATCGTCGCTGACATGGGCGTAGGGATTTGCAACAGTATTCAAAGATGAGCGGAAATATTGAGAGTGTGAGGAAGTATGAAGCTCATTCAGAGCAAGTGGAGGTAAGCACTTCTCTAGCGAAAGCAATATATGCGAGACAAGTTCACCCCGCCCATCCAGGACGTCTCTTGGAATCGGCACAATGATTACTTGTTCGCATCCGTTGGAGACGACAAGATGTTATATATGTAAGTTGCACATATTCAAGAGGTGTATTGAAGTCTTGAACTTGCACTTCCAGTTGGGACTCCCGCGCCCCCAATAAACCCATTCAGGATTGTGTGGCCCATGATCAAGATGTGAATGCTGTAGACTTCAACCCGGCATCGGAGACTCTGCTTCTCACTGGCTCGGCTGACTGCGTAAGTGCGGCTCGAACAGTCATAGGACGATCTAATGCAGTTCATTTAGTCCCTGGCTTTGTGGGATCTTCGAAACATCAAAACCAAATTGCATTCGTTCGAGGGTCATCGCGGATCCGTGATCCTCGCAGCATGGTCCCCCAACTACGAGACAGTATTTGCCAGCGTTGGGGATGATCGCCGAGTCAATATATGGGATGTGGCGCGCATAGGAGAGGAGCAAACTCCAGATGATGCGGAAGATGGGCCGCCCGAACTTGTGTTCATGCACGGAGGGCATACTTCGAAAATATCTGATTTTGGGTGGTCGCCCACGACACCATGGCAGCTTTGCTCAACGGCTGACGACAACATTTTGCAGCTATGGACACCTACTTCCAATGTCTGGGCTGGAGAGGCTGTTCCGATTGAGATAGATGAACTCGAATGACCAATCCATGATAAGAGAAGATAATAAAGCGCAACATTACTCTGCATATATCGTGTACCAGTTCTGCCATGGATTTTTTTAAATCTCTTTCAACGGAGGACAGACCCACCTTACAGCTCATCTCGAGCTCGAGACGTACTGAACGGTTCGACAGGTTCCAGGCCATCCAGCCATTCAGTCAAGGCGGCGTTGAATGCTTCAGGTTCCTCCAACTGGGGCCAGTGGGCCGTGCCAAGCCTCTACATTTGACTTTGACTAATGGGCACACAGCATTAAATAGAGAACGAACCTTGACAGTGAGCTTTGAGAACCACTGGTCAGAGTGCAACATCTGATCCACTTCCAACCAATCTGCAACAGGGTCCTGTGTGACCTGTCAGCTTAGCGGCGCATGTCGATGGAGAGGACCCACCACCGTCGGCACGAGCCAGAGCGAAGGCTGTGAAAGAGTGAAATTGCCCTGCTTATTCTGGAATGTGTATGAACCATATCGGTTGCCATTTGTATAGAATTGCAGGGCTGAACGTAGATGATGGATGAGCCATGTTCCCCTTATCTGTTCAAGGCAATAACGCACTATTCTTGAAGCCTTGATGACGATAGCTCTCAACCATGTAGTCTTCTTCTTCTGTTTTCATGAAGGGGATCGGTGGGATCTCTGCAACGTCCTTCCAAGCCCCCAAGAATGAAGTGGTCGATGTGAGAAACTCCGCGGGAGGGGGTGACTGCACATTCCTGAGTGTGCTTCGCAATGTACGACGAATGTCGGCATCCAATTCTTCTGCTGCTCCTGTTGTGTCATTGGCGAAGTAGACTTGATAAGTAAGTTTTGGTAGGTACTTCGTCAGTGCTTCGATGGGCATGTACGGGCCAGCGGAAGGCATGTAAGGTACGACGGCCCCAGCAAGTTCCAGAAAACGATCAGGTCGTTGCCTCCCAGCCTCCCAGCATGCCTCTGCGCCCCAGTCGTGACCAACACAGACCGCAGTTTCAACACCGGCTTGATCAAGGATACAAGTGAAATCGGAAACAAAGTCTTCCATTTGGGATGAAGACTGAACATCCCCGGGGTGCCCTGACTGGCCAAACCCACGGAGATCCGGAACAATCAAATGGTAGTCATTCTAATGGAGGATAAGCACTGTTATTTAGAAGCGATCATAATGCCTCGGCGCACCTCGAATTCCAGGATCTGGTTGGACCAGGTACTCCATAGAGATGGCCAGCCATGGACGAGGAGAAGAACCCTCTTGGCATTGGGGGGATTAACCTCCACATACTCTGCAGAGCTACGTTAGGGCCTCTCTTATGGTGCATGCCATTCCCCCTTACTCAGGTCAATAGTCTTCGACAGAGGTGGGGAAACCGAACGATCGAATGCTGGACAAGATGCTGTTTGCTGAGTGTATGCGCGTGGGTCAAAAGAAGGCTTTGCTGATGCCGGCTCATCAGCACAGACAGCAAGGAGGATAGAAGCAAAGAGCGCCGCCTGGAGTAACATGGCTGAAAGACAACACAGAGCAACGCATGCTGGTGGACGTCTATATATACCGTGGCTTTCAGGAACCCTGAGGACATGGTCTGCGGTGATCCCGTTATTGCCGGCAACTTTCATCCTCCGGTACTGTCTGCCGAATTTGTATCTTCTTTGTGGCGCCGCTAATTATTAGCATTTGGAACGACGGATTGGGCTGTGTTAAAGTCTGATTTTATGGCCTTGCCGCTGCCCGTATTTGAAATGGATCCCGATGCATACGACGTAGAAGGGTCTGAGGAAGACGAGGACCTTGTCGTTGCACAAATCGATGGCCAAGCATCTGCTGAGTTCCTTGGGGAACCGCCACGAAAAAGACCAAAGCTGGACGCAGATTCCCTAGAGGTGAAGGTCATTGATTGCGTTTTGTGCGGTATTCTCACAGCCGTCACACCTACCCAGTCGCCCGATCAGACGATCGATACCACCTCAGTCCTCCAGCAAAGTTCGCCCCTTGGACAACCCAGGCAACGACCGCGGGCAAAACGGAATTTTCGAAATATACACATTGGAAGATGGGAAATTGAGCCTGGGTACGATTCAAACGGTCTTTGTGCTGTTTCGGTCCGCGCTGACCATCTGTCAGGCATTACTCACCATACCCTTTACCAGATGAAGATGATGCAGTTTACACCGCCTTCCAGAGGATAACGCCGCCACCTTCCGCTACTAACGGTCGTCACGGGCGGAGTCGGAAGTCTGGGTCAACAATCGAATCTGAAGACTTCGCCCCAGGGGCCAGCATTCTCTGGGTATGCGATCGATGTTTCAAATACACGAAAAACGCAGCAAGCCACGAACTTCACGCCGTATGCTCGATTCTCATCTGGACTTCGATCTTTTGTGCTCATACTCTACAAGAAAACATGCCAGTCAACACATCCTCCTGGCCGAAAAGTGTACCAAAAAGGAGCGCTTACTATCTGGGAAGTGGATGGTGCACTTTCCAAGGTCCGTCATACATATCCACGAGTCTGCGTATTGTTTTATGTCTCATGACCTCCGCAGCTGTTTTGTCAGAACCTGTCTTTATTTGGAAAACTGTTCATTGATGTGAAGGAGATCTATTTCGACGTTGAGCCATGTGAGGTCCCACAGTTAAAGTACATGCTGGATTGCCTGACATCACGAAGTCATGTTCTACCTGCTGACGGACGGGGACCCCAGGCGAGATCACGTATTAGGTTTTTTCTCCAAAGTAAGAGTCCTCGTCATCACACTGATACAAATGCTTGACTGGGAACAGGAGAAGATCTCGTATGACAATAATAATCTTGCTTGTATCATTACATTTCCCCCGTATCAGAAACGCGGCTATGGCATGCTTATGATCGAGTTCAGTAAGTCGGTTGGTGTAGGATGCTGCGGTGAATACTGAAGTCCATGCAGGTTATGAGCTCTCTAGACGTGACGGCGTTTTTGGCAGTCCCGAACGACCTTTGTCAGAATCCGGTGTTCGGACTTACCTTGCATTTTGGATTTCCATGCTTGTGCGGCATTTGCGATCGGCATTCAAAGTGCATGGCTCTCCAACAAGGAGCGCGAACGTCTCGCGAAAATGGAAGAATACAAAGGGTTGGGATGGCGAGCTTCCCCTCACCCGAGCCAGAGCTGGCGCACTCCAGAACGGCACACATCCAGAAGATCCTTTTGCAGGCAAACGTGTAATCAACGGTATCGATGTCTCAGTGAAGATGACATTGCAAGATCTTGCCCAGGCCACGTACATACGACCGGAAGACATTGCTATGGCCCTGAACGAATGCGGTCTGCTGAAAAGACGTCGTACGATGGGGATGGACAGTCACCCCGAAATAATTATTTGCCAACGAGATCTAGAAAGAGTGGCAGAAGCATATCATGTAAAGCCCCAGTTTTTACATCCCGATCATGTCATGCTATGAAGGGATCAATAAACTTATGATGTAGTCATACAATCATTTTGAGAGATACAATGTGGGTATTTTACCCCAATCAAACATCCAGAACACCGTTGATAAAGTAGATATCACCGTTGGAAGCCTGCGAGTACAATGTGACGTCCGGTACATCAACAAACTAGTTGAGGGACGTACATGGACTTGGTCAAGGATGCGTATAGTCCCATTAACAGCATATTGCTCCCATTTCCATCCACTTTCTGATATCTGCTTGAAATAAACGTGCCGCCCATCCAGGAGGGTCGGATATGCGTCTGAAGACGACAGTTCAATCGGAGCCATCTAACATTTGTAGAAAGCGGACTTAGTTCAGATTCGAGAGACTACGAGACAACAAATGACATACTGGAATAATGTGGACAGATACCCAGCGCTCCACGTTGACCCGGGTCTTCTCATCCGTGATCTCCATGTCGTCCCCATCTGGCGCGGGGCCTTCATGCCTACCATAAAGATCAAACATCCATTCTAGTAGCATGACACAGAACTACTTACGGCTTCCTGTGTAATGCCAACACAGCTTTATTGACAGGCACAAGTAGGGTACTCTTCGACATGGCCGAGGTATCGGATAGCCTCAGGGACACCGACTCTACCTCCCGCGCATAGTCGTACCAAATGGAGCCGGCAGACCGGACAGTAAGAATATCAGCGAGAGTTGGTGGATTGAAAGTCGGATCTGGGGCATCCGTGTCAACCTGATCGCCCATAACAAGCTGGTGTGTCTGTGCACTACAAAGCGCAGGCATGAATAGGATAGAGAGGATGATGGCGCGAAGCAGTTGCATAATGATGGTCGTAGTAGTGTGAAGGCTTCTGTGTGGGCTTAGCGCTCACACCGCCACCAACAGCTTCGGTGGCTGGGCAGAAGGCGCCCTGAACTACCACACCATTGTTCTCACCTCCCACCATGACTAGAGCATCGCGATTTATCACTCTAAGTGCAACTTGCACGCTTATATACGTGATATTATATCTCCGTATCATTCCCGTACCTCTATTCTCCGAGCAAATTGCAAATGATCTCCTTCCCGTTGTAAGAGCTTGGGTCAGTCTGTATACCTCCGGCTGACCCTCACTATGCAGATTCCGTGGTGGCTACTCGTTGCCTTCGGATCCTACTCTTTAGGCAGCCTCGGAATAGGCCTTCTCACATTTCGAGACTGCCCTGATGCTCACAAGGAGCTGCTCATGGTGTGTGATGACTTCACATCGGTCGGACTTCAATCTTAGATGGGGTACACAGGAAGTCAGCGAGGCGAAGAGCGATCTACGTCTGAAAGGCGTAGAGGTCGACTAGTTGAAAGACTGCACTTGGTACGCCTTGGGCATTGGTCTTACCTATGCCTTCTGTCAACCTCGTGCTGGAAAGAGTGCTTGCGTCGAACTCGCGAAAACCAGGCATGTTCTGCTGTCGATTCTGATACCGGTGTACATTCTCATCCTACCAAGTCATACATAACAGCGATAGCAGTTGGCGGGTACTTGTGGGTACTAATATCAGATTTAATTGGGCACAACTGAGGCTGGTTTAAACAATACACTAAACTAGCTTGCGTCTCTTCTACTCAATTAGATCGATGCAGGAAGCCTGTCTTTCTCCATGCTTCCACCCATTTTCCGACTAGCTCATCAGTCGGAGCAGGTGCGGTCCTCAACGACGGGCTGGCAGATTCTGTGGATTTTGTCTCCAAAGGATACCGATGTGCGGTTCCAACGGCGTCGCGGTCATACTTCTCCTCATAGAAAGAAACCAGCTTGATCGTCGGGTTCTTCGCGGGATCCGGATTGGACTGACGCAACAGGTCTACCCATTCTGTCTGAGGAACTCTCTTGAACTGCACGCCGCACTTCTGTAAGCTGTCGAGCACATGTCGCCAGTGAATTGTATGGGGCTGAACAATATGCCAGCAGTGACATGTACCAGGGCCGCCGGGGTCTTGATAGGCGAAGACCAGTTCGACAATGGACCGAGCCGCGAAGTCAACAGTCAGCCAGGAGACATTCTGTCCATCTTGTCAATAAAAGTGTTATTTCCGTGGTGAGAGCACACACTTCATCCAACTCGGGTAACGCATGTATTATTTCGGCACTCTACCCAAGTTGATGAATCAGCTATCCACCTAGAAATGCAATACAGTACCAACCTTGATCATGAGTGAAATAGCCTCTGTTTCGTTCCATATTCCTGTTCGAGAATCACCAACCATTTGGCCAATTCCTGTTTTTGTTCAGCGCAAGGTTGGAAAACAAAAAAGGCGCATACGGAGAACGTCTGCTTGGAGTGCTGTCTTCTCTGAAGCGATGCGGCACAACCTTTCTACCACCCACTTGGAACGAGCGCTTTGAATCGTTCATCAACAAACTGCTACCACGACATGACACCAATATACTCACTAGCCTATGTTCTGAGCAACGTGAGGATCGTCGGTGATATCTTCGGGAACACGAAGGGCCTCAGAGGGACCCAGTAGCGGAGGGTTCGGCCCTTTCCAGGCGAAGACTGCACTGACAGAAGATGAAAAGAAAAATTTAGGTGGGTACTGTTTCGAGCAGTGCAAGGCAAGGTTCATGAGATTCACGGCACCGTTGATGTGTGGCTCGAAGCTAGAGATATTCCAGTTAAAATTCACCGGCCAAGCGTTCTGTGGGGTGCGAAGGTCAGCGTTAACTCCTGGAATGAACGGGATACAACAGACATGAATCACAATAGACACAGAACGAGCAATCTCGTAGTAGCTGTCTTTGTCCAGTCCCAGATTTGGAGCGCCGAAATCGGAAACAGCAAGGCACACAAGTCGATTCTGCGGTTCGTTCAGAGTGAGACCTCTGTCTTTTACACTGTCCAGAACGCGTTTGGCCGCGTCAAGATCGTTTTTCCCTCGGCTCAAACAATACACTTTGATGACATCTGATCGTCTGAGAATTGCCTCTAGAAGCACTGCGCCGAGTGAACCAGTTGCCCCTGTCAGGACCACCTATACAGAAGACCTGAGCTATAACGCGATGTAGCAAGGCTGTCTTACCACGTGATTTTCTACCGAGATATCATGGCTTCCCAGATCAGAAGAATTTCCATTCGTATATGGCTCAGGTGTTGTCAGTAACGTTGAGTACTTCTCGACGAGTTGAAGCACGAATTCCGTAGGATCCGCTTTGACAGCCGTACTGGTACGTCCAGATGAAATATGCCATAGAGACCTCGCCATGCTAACGCAATAAGCCACTTTCAACCAAAATACAACTGGAAAACATACGCGCCAACTGAGGGATGTTCAAACACAAAGTTAGTATGCAAACGTTGACCACCCAAATCAATCTCCTATGTTTCACATGATTTTCAACAGTGGCACAGAGGGATAAGACATGGTCAACACTTACTCTTTGCAGAGCGTTTCGTATTCTGGTCGCCTGGAGCGAGTCCAATCCCAGAGAAACAATATCCATGTTCTCCTCTATCTTAGAATACGATTCCAGTGGGCTGAAAATTTGGGAAACGACCTTCCCAACTAGGTGCTTGGCGTGCTCCTCCCCAGACAACTTCTGTCGAGCGACTCCTTTGTCTTCGTCTCCTTCGAGTTCGCGGTATACCTGGTCAATGATGTGCCGGAACTGGGCATACACCTTTGGTCGCAGGAAGCTACCCTTGTCGGCTTTGGGGAGAGTGGTCTCATAAGGAAGATAGATCAGCGCTTCAGGTGCTAGCTGCGAGTGGCTCGGTGCCTTCGAATTGGCGAGTTTGACAGCTGGGCTGACGAGTTCATAGAGCTCTGCCCGAGCCGCTAACGCAGAAATGTGCTCTGCTAGAATGATGATGGCTCCGATTTGTTCCCGGCCAGCCCCGAACACAACAGCTTCGGAGACATTTCGCGATTGACGTAGCGTGAGTTCGATAGGAGCTCTGAGCCCCAGGAAACATTAACTCTTTCTTTCTTTGATGTAGATAAGGCTCACGGATTGGTTTTTTCGCCATTGACCTTGATAATGCTTTGTGAGCAAGTTGATAAACCTATGTACAGGTCGTACCCACCATGACCAAGGTGTCATCGAGGCGACCCACAAATTTGAAAGCATAAGGAATCGTGGGGTGCTTTCGAAAGAGATCCTTGGTCGAATACGACCCATCAGGCCTGTTGCTCATCACCTGCGGCAAACATTGGGGGAAGGTCTTCCTAGAATAGAGAAAGGCTCGCCTTGGTGGGATATCCGTCCAAGACAACCAATTCAAAGACATCATCACCACGATTTTCGAATTTGATCCAGTTCATAAGGCCCTTCTTCGCCCAGGGCCCATCCCCTCTTAACCAATTCCATCCCTTGTCCGTCTTGAAGTCGCGAAACGAGGTGAAGATCTGTTTTCTTTCATAAGAAAGAGCATCAGTGGTGGATATGAAAGGAATTTAACCTGTCCCATTTCGGCTGTGAAAAGGCCACACCCATGTTAGGAATTGCATACAGACAGTTTGAGTTCTCACGGACTCAGACCATAATGCCCGACAAGGTTCACTCCTTCATCCACAAGCCGCCCGCCGAGTTCGTCTGGACACGCACTGCCTCCAAACATGACTAGCTTGAACGATTTGAGAACATTCATGCCCTCTGGATCCTCCGAAAGAATCTTCAAAACGTATGGGACACCGAACAAAGCCTCCGCGTTGCAGGAGCGCGAAGTTAGCAACTTGCAGATATTCTCGGTCGTCAAAGGGATGAGAGATTGAGGGAAAAGGCAGATTGGGGCGACTCCATGAATTGCTCGGTAGAAACATGAATGTCCATGGTTCTTGTAAGTTGTCAGCAACTCATAGCACAGGACCAACCGGATGAGCTTACATGGTACAAAGGCAGTGTTGTAAAACCTCGTAATCCGAAGTGCTGGGAAAAATTACGAACTGAAGCAATGTGACTCAGAACAATTGGCTTTCACAGAAATCAAGTATAGCTCTAGCATCGGGAAGTTCACTCACCTTGGGAAAGCCAGTACTGCCGCTGGAATGAACGATAAAAGCAGGAAGATGTTCCTCTTCCTCGGGTTTTAATGGGCAGTGAAATGTTGTCTTGCCCGTCTTGTCGCCTTCTTCACGAGCAGCAGCATCGTACACCTCGTCATTAACCTGTCGTATGATGTGCACCGAGTGCGTCGGTGGGTCCTTGGATATCGCTTCTTCTACAACATGTAGGAATGTCGGGTGCGCTATGATGTGGGTTGAGGCTGTTGCTTCAAGAAGATGAGAAACTGCAGCTGATGAATTGTTCACGCTTCCATTGTGTCAGATGCGGATCACGGACACAGTGGTCTTGTCTTACGATATGAAGAGAACACCTTGCGCGCTCGAAAATCAGTACAGTTAGAATCTTCATGGCCGTCAGCGAGTCACGCACAATATCCCATCTTGACCAATGCGAGTTCTTGAATGGCAAAGGACCACCCAGAGTGGCCGAGAAGAGCCACCATCAGTCGGGTATCAGTATCATTGGGAGCCCTCGGCGCTAGGATGCCATTATCCTTGTAATAATTAGCGAGCAAGGAGGCCGCTGCGGAGATATCGCGATAGGTGTACTTGGAATACTACAGTCCACCAGGAACTCAGCGGTATTTCTCCCATTGAAGGAACAGGGCAGACCGACAAGTCCTTGTTCGGGACAGCTAAAATTTCCAAGTCCGGATGCTGCTGAGTACGCAACTCGAGGAGATGATTGATAGAGTGAATCACTTCGCCTTGTGCAGCCATTGCGTGAGCAGCTGTGCAGAGTAAACTGGTTCGAGAGTGCACCAGCAGTCCACCGAGTCAACACTAGAGCCGCGGGGTATATATCCACCATATCTGCCAACCACAAGGTCGGCCCGAGCACCGAACATCGGAGGCGTTGTGTGGCCAGGTGGACTGGACTTCTCCCGGGCCAATTTTTTTATATCCGAAAGAAGCCGACGGTTTGGCGGATCCTCGGTGCAATGATATAGCGCTTCCAAGACGACCACTATGACGACCACCGTCGCTACTTGAGAAGAGCTGAATTCAACACCTGATGATTGTACACTCTCCTCTTCACCATTATGTCTAATATCGTAGGAGCAAAGGCTAGCCAGCGCAACTACCCAGAGCAGGTTCTCATTCCCCGCACCCCTCATTCTAGAGCTGGCTCTTTCAAAGAACATCAGGCAACCGAGCCCCTGCTCCAACACGACGAAGAAACTTCACCGACAGTGATCGGCGGCAATCAATCGGTCTCCCATGTTGCGTGCATACTGCGATACTTTCCTCTGGTCACCGCGCTGTTGTGCGGCATCTTGTTATTCGGTTTGACCATCGTCTCGTATCGACGACCTGAAGTGATCTCCTGGATTACCGGAGACCCTGACTGGGATTTATACAAGGGAGACAATGGAACTTTACCAATTCAACCAGTTCCTGCCATACAAAATCATACAGATCATTCAGCACATCCCGACCATGCAGACTTCGAGCTGGTTATTGACTACTCGAACTATACGAGGTTCCCCTTAACCACCATGGAATACGCGGCTGAGTGTTGGAAACTCAACCAAAAGCCGCATGATCATGGCGATTATTGGGCCCCCGATCACCATGGCGTTCACGATGTGATACATTACGATTCACCAAATATATGTTCAAGCTCGATTACGTACATGCCTGACGGTGAGATTGGCCTGGTTGCCGATCTGGCGTTGATAGCACAGCTAGCTGGGATGGCAAGAGAAGTAGGACCGCGAAGCTCCCTGGAGGCACCTACTGATTTTTTTTCCAGAGAAATCGAACCTTCTTTATTGACGACACCTATTGGAATAGAGGGCGGTAAGCCCATGATTTTTCGGAGAAATACTGCCCTAAAACTGCCCAGCTGGCTCGATTGCTTCGAGGATATTCGTACAACTGAGCCTGGGCCAGAGCCAAATTGTCTTCCTCCCCCATCTGAGGAACTTGTGGCGTGTCCAAGACTAGCAAGGTACCTTTTAATGCATACATATGGCCCGCTTCCCTGAACCAGTATGACAGGCATTGGGTAGTCACTTCGCACACGGCCAAGTTCCATCTAGTCCACGACTTCAACGAGGGGTATGAGGATCCGTGAGCATACCTTGGCATTCAAATTATGCGATTATTAACAGTGGCCAGATACAAACAATCTGTGGGCCGACAGAGACCCATTTTGGAGATGGGACGAAAATCGCTCATGGAAACCATTCGCCCTAAGCAACATATCATAGATCTTATCTATCAAACCAGAAAGACCTTAAGGGAGCACCCATATGTTGGAGTTCACATTCGGCGCGGTGACCAAGCCGCTATGTCGTGGAGATATCACAAGGGTTATGTTCCCACGCATGAATACGTGAACGCGATCGTGACCTTGCTCCCGGATATCAAGACGGTATATATCGCGACTGATGTACTGAGCGCCGTGGCGGAATTCACGGAATTGGCACCGGAAGAATGGAATGTTCACACATTGTCGGCAACGGTTGGCTCTGAAGTGGAGTACCCAGTCGACCGGGAAACAGAGGGTTACTTCCAGAAGCAATGGGAAGAAGACATCCCTAACAAGGAGAGAATAGCTTTGACACGAGGAATGATCGTGGATTTAGCCCTGGTCACTGGCGCATGGGCCGACGACGAGAGCGTTCAGCCTGTTGCCGTGGTGTGCACACTGAGGTACGTTATGTTGGACAACTGCAGTGATATCAAAGATCTGATAGGCGAGTCGCAGTTCGCATGTGTGCAAACTTGCTGCAATGACATTGGGTTGGGAGAGAGCGATGGAGGAGAAACGGTGGGTTGAGATAGATAATCGAGGAGACATTGAGCCTGTATGGAGCGCGTTCCAGCTGTATCATTAGTAGCTCAGAGGATGGGCGCACCTGTGGTAGAGTTTCTCCGGTGATTATCCGTATTTGGCACGAATGAACTTCGACGCGTCGCGCGCATGTGCCATCGTCGCCCACCTCGCCACTTTAGGCGGTCATTCTTGTTCACATACCCCGCGTCGCTCAGCATACCAACTGCCCCTCTTCTTCATCATTCCCTCTCCTGTGCCGACGCACCCCTCTTCTCGGTCATTAGCAATCAGATCTCTCCTAAAAGTCTAGCGTCGCTCTCCCCACACCTTCTCACATCTCGCTTTCTTCACCCAACATGGTACCTGGCAACTACCACATCCTCAAAGTATGACCTGATCTGATATTGTAGCAGAATGCGCACCGCCAAGATCCCGAGGAGCTGTATGTAAAGCAGGATAGGATTGGTACGTAGGGAGACAATTCATCCGTTACGGCGCTTTTACAGCTTGTCAAGGGAAAGGCAGCTTCGGCGAAGTCTTCAAAGGGTATGTGCCAAAATCGCATCCCTCAGTGTACAACGACTCAATTCCAGTGTCCAGATACGATAAGAGAACGCAGAAGACTGTGGCAATTAAGATTATTGATCTTGAGAGTGCGGAGGATGAGATTGAGGATATTCAGCAAGAGATAGCCATTTTGAGCCAGCTGGATTCACCATATGTCACCAAGTGCGTTTCTCTCTCTTCCTCTATATACTTTAAGGTTCTACGTCGACATGAATATGTTGTCAGATATCATGGTTCTTTTTTGAAGGGATCCCACCTCTGGATAGTGATGGAGTGCGTCACAGTCTTACGTCAATCGAATGGCCCTTCTTATATCTTGTTACGTCCAGATACTGCTCGGGTGGCTCATGCTCCGACTTGGTACATGCGTCAAACCTACCTCGTCATTATGACTGACAGTGATATTAGATGAAAGCTGGCACTTTCCGCGAGGAGTACATTGCGATTGTTCTCCGTGAGTTGTTGAGGGGTCTTGAGTATCTGCACCAGGAAGGGAAGCTGCATCGTGACATCAAGGCTGCCAATATACTCCTGAGTGCCACTGGTGACGGTATGTGATGTTGCACTCTCGCCGTGAATAACGGCACTAATGATTGGTTATAGTGAAGCTGGCTGACTTCGGAGTGTCTGGGCAACTCAGCGGCACACTATCATCGAAGAAGAACACTTTCGTTGGTACGCCATACTGGATGAGCCCGGAAGTTATCAAACAATCAGGCTATGATTCCAAGGCAGATATTTGGAGTCTGGGAATCACCGCAATAGAGCTGGCCAAGGGGAATCCACCGTACTCCGAGCTTCATCCCATGAAAGTTCTCTTTCTCATCCCAAAGAATCCGCCGCCACAATTGGACGTGAGCTTCTCGAAGCCATTCCGAGACTTTGTCAATCTCTGCCTACAGCGAGATCCCAAAGATGTGGGTGAAAAATGATTCTCAATTCAACATCCAACTCATTCGAGAGCCAGCGACCACATGCAAAGGAGCTTCTGAAACATAAATTTATCCGTTCGGCAAGGAAAACCGCATATCTCACTGAACTCATCGATAAGCACCAGCAATGGAAATCTTCGGGCGGCGGAGAAGCAGAAGATGATGCTGCGGAAACAGCGGACGATTAGTACGTTCTCAGACAATTGATGTATGGGTATTCCTGATCTATGTATTCTAGTGCTGTCAGGCCAGAAGAAGAGGAGGACCTATGGGACTTCGGCACGGTACGGCAACCACAGGGGCAACCAGCCCCGCGCAATACTAGGATTGCCACACAGACCTCAGAGAATGGGCACCCCAATGGCGGTCTTCGACACGCTACTTCGGCTCGTAATCTTCGTGACAATGAGAATCGACCATCTATATCACCGTCCGTCGTATCTGGCCAGGAAACCCTCCGACAGAATACTGCACCCCCGCCAAAACCGCCTACCTCTGCCCCGGAATATGATTCAGATGATTCAGACGAAGAAGTCTACGAACATGCTTCAAATGGAGAGGAATCAGACCCAGATGGTCTTATGTTGGACACCGTTGTCTTACCGGCCATGGCCACCGTGCGTGACACTGACGATCTATCGCTTGTCGCTAATGATTGAATTAGCTGTTTCCTCGAATTTCCAATGACGAGGGTCGGCGTGCACTTGTCAAACTGCAAGACGCCTTCATTGAAGCTGAAAGGACAATTCCAGGGTTGACATTTGAGCTAATTGGGGAGATCACACGATCCATAAATCAGCAATAGGCTAGACTTGGCGAGGATGCGTATAGTCGTATTTATTTGCCTGGCGTCATTCGGGACCATGTAGGGTGGATCGGGACCAATGAATGTATTAATATCAACCTTTCTTCTCTTTATACAACGCAGATGCTCTATTATTACACTAGAACCTATATCAATGCTAATCTGACAGAACGAGCGGTCAAGTAGCGTCGGCAGTCTTCTTTTTCTTCTTCGTTCCCTGATACGCCAATAAGAATCGACTGGTGGTTCTGACTCACGACAAGTGCTCACCTTCTTCACTCGGCTCACTCGAATGGGTTCCGGGGTTGACACCCCTTCTTCTGGTACCTCATAGGCAGGAAGGGACGCAACGGTCGCTGCTGGAAACGGTTGAGGGGATAATATATCGGTGGGTGGTTGCGTCGTCTCCTGTGTAACGGCTGCCTGAACGCCCGGGGGCATTTCACCCTGTATGTCGATCAGAGGTGCCGCCGGTGCCTCACCCTGCCCGTTCGAGGACTTCAGAACTATGGCTGGCGGTGGCGTAGAGTAGAGTGCGGATGATATAGAAAGCCGTGCATCATCAAGCTGCAAACGAACAACGGGTATTAAGTCGACGTCTTCAGTTGGAGCTTTGCGGGAAGAACCACTTGGAGTGCTGGTTGGTATGTAGAATGGATCATCTTTGAGGCGTTCCAAACGAGCAAGCCGTCTCTGGGGACCTGTTAGAGAGAATCTGAAAGTCAGGTATACCAATGGCTGCTCACTTGTTCGCGTTCTAGACGTTCTTCCTCAGTTTCTGCTTTTCGTACATCCGCCGAAGCCACCTTCTTCTTTCCTTTCCGCTTTTTAACAGTCTTTGTAGTCATCATGTGTTCAGTTACAGCCTCTTCGACTTCGCCATCCCATGTGTCGTGGTCCTCCTTCTCAGGTGGCACTATCCATTCGTTCAACCGCAAGCCTTCGGGGATGAGAACGCTGGCCTGGGCTTGGGGTGCAACAGCATTGAGCTCAAAGGCTGAGAATAACGGCCGAACAAGAAATAAGGACTTCGGATAGGCAGGCGTGCCGGGAGCTACCGTTTCCCCGTCTGTTCGCTTGTATGATGACAGGTCGGCACGAACGAAGGTAAACAGTTGAAAAGCGTTTGCTGCCTTAAAGGGTGTCAGCACATATCGGCACATTATTTTGCGAACGATTAATACCCTTTCCTGCACTTCAATATCTCGGCTGGAGACAAATGGCTTCACACCTTCTGCGATCATGTCAACGACACGGTTTAGTTCTATTGAGTCGCTAACATCCCATCGAACCGCAAGATCAGCTGCCCAGGATCCGTACACCTTGAGGGTGCTATGGAGATACAGAGCTAGAATATTGAACGGCAAGGAGGAGATGAGCGGTCTCGTGAGATAATAGAGGATAACTTTGCGATCGGATGATTCGCTGTGGAATGTTCAGGGCTCGTCGGTCGTAATACTGACAATAGCACATACCTGCAATATTCCCCGCATATCCAAGCCGCTGCCCCAAGTACCTCTGGGCAACTTTCACCCTCGTTGGCCCGCAGGATGAGATTCTCGTCACCAAGCAGTTTGGTCATCAACTCGACTGCAAAGCGACGGGATAATTGGACGCGAACAGTTACACCCACCAACTGGCGGGCAATCTCTGCTCCGACTCCTGGTGCATTGGATACGTATGTGAGATCCGCAAGCACAGATAAATACCAGTTGAAGTCGGTGACTAGCTTGTACATCTCGCGCGAGCCAAGAGACAGGATGAGCCGAGTCAGGTGTACTCGGTAAGCCGGAGACATGCTGGGAGACGCCATGGAAGCCATCGGAGTACATGATTGCACCGCCGTCAATGCAGAGGTCGCTGAGGAGAGAGGGGCAGATGTGGGCACGAGATGCGCAAGCAGACGTGCAACGAGGGACTGCAGATTATCTTGTGTTGCCTGATAAGCGATTAATTCTCGGGAAAGTAATCTTAAACAACAGCATACCATAGCAGAAACGAGATCTAAAGCTCGCATGCGTATGCTGATATCAGGCTCCTCTATACTGGACATGATCATCTCCTCATACGCAGCCACCATGTAGGGATGGGTAGGCACAAGCTTGAGTAAAGCGAGGAGTGCAATGTATCGTACTGAAATGAGACTGTCAGCCGAGTTCAAGCTGCGTGTCGAGCACCCGACTCACAGTTTTGGTCCTCATTTTGAAGGAATCCCGACAACTTGTCCACACATGCCCGCGCTAAGGCGTGGCCAGATGGGCCGGAAAGCATTCCGCCTGTAATGCAAGTACGGACGCATTCGTATAGCAGAGAGATGGCACTGGTAGTAGAGATCAGGTCTGACATTGGCGCTTGAAGCTTCTTGACTAATCGAGGTTCCATCGGGGCAAGGGCCGCAAACTACATGTTGTCAGTAAAGTCCGGACGCGACTATACAGCATCACTCACTAATTTCATCGTTTTGATGAGAACCCAATTATTTGAGGACGTGGTTAGAATATGGAACAACTGAGGCGCAAGATTTAGGTATGCTGCTGGGTTGTTTCTGGCCAATTCCGTTATGACATTGACAGTGGCAACCACGACCCCAGGATCTGGATCTTCCAACATCAACCTCAGTCTAGTGAATGCGGCAGGCAGAATTTCAGGATGCTGAGTGCAAGCATTAAAGACAGTTACGACAGCTCGCTTTCGGATGTGAGCTCGGGAATGCGTGAGGAGTGTAACGAGGTCGTGCGCTAAGTCGCGTGCTAGGTCCGAGGTCATGATATGTGACAGCGTGTTCAGACTGAGTGACAACTCCACGGGTGGAGCCGACATTTCCTGCGGTATATAATGAATAACGGAAATATATGCACAAGGATGAAAAATAGCGCACCTTCTTGAGCAGGTTGGTTGTGAGCATCAGTACGTCCGTCTTCGGCGTGAACGACTGGCATGCGGCGAGGTGGCCAATGTTCTTGAGATAGTACCGTGGCGAAGACATTACCTCTACAACGTAAAAGCTCGCCCATGACATATCGTATCCAAGCATATTCAACTAAAAAGATATAATCAGAATCATGGCCAGGTGCCCTCCGGATATATGCGCACATAGGTGAGCTTCAATACGGCCCCTGCCTTGAGTTGCATGTCCTTCCCCTTAATTTCCACGCGAATTTCATCGATGGCCTTCTGGACGAATTTATTCTCATCGCCCTTGTTAGCACGCAGGCCTCTTATGAGGTCCTGTAGTGTGCGTTCCCACATGGTAGTTTGTGGACTGGCTAGAGAAGCCCACGGTAGCTCACAAGATGGAATGGCCTATGTGGCTGTGCACCCGCTTCGGTGTCGTGGCTCGCGTCTGCCTCGAAATCCTAAACGCATACATCTTGCTCTCTCCTCATACGAATCTTTATCCAACATGGCCAATCCTGATGCGACCTGCTGGACAGTCGTGTTCGATGACGCGCAGGAGTTGCCCACGACGGCAGAACTCAGACAGGCTCTTGAGAAGGGCTCGGATGATGTGAAGCTCGAAACTCTCAGACGGATCATCATCGCGACACAAAACGGTCAACCGCAAGTAAGAGGCACAGTGCGGCCGATATGCCTAAAGCTGATCATGTCACATAGCCAGCCCTCCTTATGCCAATTATTCAATATGTTCTTCCCTCCAAGAACAAGGCGCTTAAGAAGCTCCTGCACTTCTACTGGGAGGTCTGCCCAAAATACGACGACAACGGGAAGCTGAAGCAGGAGATGATCCTTGTCTGGTAAGTCCTGTTGCCATCTACATTGAATAGGACTCATAGATGCAGCAATGCCATCCGAAACGATCTCCAGCATCCTAACGAATACGTTCGAGGAGCAACGTTACGATTCCTGCAGAAGTTGACAGATGCCGAACTGCTAGAACCGCTTGTGCCGACCGCGCGTGCGTGCTTGGAGCATCGGCATTCATACGTCCGCAAAAACGCAGTTTTTGCCATCTTAACCATTCATCGCAACTTCGAGCATCTCGTGCCGGATGCACCGGAGCTAGTGCAGACGTTCCTGGCGGCGGAGTCTGACATGACCTGCAAAAGAAATGCCTTCGTCTGTCTTTCTCAACTGGCACCCGAAAAGGCAGCGGAATACCTCCTGAGTGTTCTAGATCAAGTTCCAAACTTTGACGAACTCCTGCAGCTCAGTGTTATCGATTTCATTCGTCGCGAAACGAAGGACTCAGATCCGTCACGTCGTGCTCGGTACATTCGCTGCATCCTCGAACTTCTGAACGCGACGAGCCACTCTGTGAAATACGAGGCAGCCACTGGCCTTACATCCCTCACCCAGAACCCGGCTGCCGTCAAGGCTGCCGCATCCTGCTTGATTGAGCTGGCCGTGAAGGAGTCAGACAACAACGTGAAGCTAATTGTGCTCGATCGCTTGGAGACACTTCGCGCCAAGCACGAACATGTCTTGGATTCTCTTGTGATGGATATGCTTCGCATTCTGTCGAGTCCGGACATGGAAGTTCGGCGGAAGGCAATTGGAATTGCTCTCGCAATGATAACAAGCCGGAACGTCGAGGATGTTGTATTGTTCCTGAAGAAGCAGCTGTCTCGCACCTTGGACAACGAGTTTGAGAAGGTCAGACTATCGTCTTCAGGCTCAGAGATTGCTATTGACCATGCCCTTCTAGAACGCGGAGTATCGCCAACTCCTTATCCAGTCGATCCATGTTTGCGCCATACGCTTTTCCGAGGTCGCTGCCAATGTCGTCCACAGCCTCATGGAATTCCTCGGTGATGCCAGCAACTCATCTGCCATCGATGTTATTGCGTTTGTCCGCGAAGTCGTAGAAAAATTCCCCGGATTGCGCAAGAGTATCGTCGAGAAGCTCATGCAGACCTTCGGAGAGATCAAATCGGGCAAGGTTTTCCGAGGCGCTCTCTGGATCGCCGGCGAATATGCCTCGGACACTGACGGTGAGAATCCTCCATTCTTTTGGTTTGACCACCGTACTGACGCTCTTGTGAGACATTTTGGAGGCGTTCCAAGAGATTCGCAAAGTCCTAGGCGAAATTCCCATTCTTGCTTCCGAGCAGCGCCTACTGGACGAGGCGGGTGGAGATGAGGAGGCCGGACAGAGTCTCGATGGAACTGCCGCCCCGCACAAGCCACGACTATTACCGGACGGTACCTACGCTACCGAGACCGCCTTCTCCACTACTGCCGCACAAGCTAGGCTGGAGGCTGTTAAGGCAGCTGCAAAGCCACCTCTACGTGCCTTGATCTTAGGCGGTGATTTCTACACAGGAGTGGTTCTTGCTACCACCCTGACTAAATTGGTCATGCGTTTCTCCGAGTTGGCAAAGGACAAGAAAAAGGTCAACGTTCTGCGTGCCGAAGTAAGCGCTCCACTTCAGTACAATGTTGTTGTTGACGCTGAGGCAGGCCATGTTAATCATGACCTCGGTTGTTCGGGTTGGACAGTCCAAGTTTTCGGCTGTTCCTATCGACGAAGACTCCCAGGAACGGATACTAAATTGCGTCGAGACATTGGCACAACTGGCCAATGAGCCCGTCGTGAAAGAAATTTTCCTGACGGAAACTAAAGCTGTTTATGCCAAGATGGTCGCCACTGAGGAGGTCGGGCTTTTAGTATAATGCGCTGCCTTGAGTTGACACTGTGCCATAGCGGAAGGCTGCTGAGAAGAAAGCCAAAGAGACGAAGGCGTCTGCTATCCAAGCCGACGATCTGATCACGTTCCGCCAATTCTCCAAGAAGTCTGCCCTGGATGGTGTCGATGATGTAAGTGGTTATTCGCTGCCATCGTCAGAGCAGTTCAAATGTTGTGTAGTACGAGCAGGACGTTACGCGTGCTACGGGCTCGGCCGAGACGTCTGAAGATCTCATCTCCGACCTAAGCCGTGTTGTGCAATTAACAGGATTTTCTGATCCAGTTTACGCCGAAGCACTGATCAAGGTCCACGGCTTCGACATTCTGCTCGACGTCCTCATCGTCAACCAGTCGAGCGATACTCTGCAGAACATGTGTGTAGAGTTTGCAACGCTGGGCGATCTCAAGCTCGTGGAGCGGCCAACAACACATACAGTGGGTCCTCACAGTTTCCTGAGCGTCAAAGCGACTATCAAGGTGTCGTCGACGGAGACCGGTGTGATCTTTGGAAATATCATCTGGGAGGCGGGTACAAATGAGGCATGCGTGGTACTGAATGATATCCACATCGATATCATGGACTACATCAAGCCAGCGTACTGCAGCGAAACACAATTCCGCAGCATGTGGACCGAGTTTGAGTGGGAGAACAGGGTGAATGTCAACACCACGATCACGTGCGCACCATGAGTTCCTTCTATGACTCCATCAGCTAATCCCTTTCCACAGCGATCTCCGGGCATATCTGGCCCATATAATGAAATCTACAAATATGGCGTGTTTAACACCTGAGGCGGCGCTGTCTGGCGACTGCGACTTCTTATCGGCGAACATGTACGCTCGGAGTCTGTTTGGTAAGCTAGCTCCTGCGTCACAATTGCTATTATCACTGACCACACCCTTTCAGGCGAAGACGCGCTCGCCAATTTGAGCATCGAGAAGGTCGAGAGCACAGGGATCATCCAAGGCCACGTACGGATACGGAGCAAGACGCAGGGCATCGCTTTGTCCTTAGGTGACAAGATAACTCTTGCACAAAAAGCCATTCCGGTAGCATAGATCGTTTTCATTATTTGTATACCCCCTTTCATATGTAACTTACCGCTGAATTTTGGCGGCAGGTGCTGGGTGAGGCGAGACACAGGTGTGCGCTTTCGCAACTGCCTGAATTAGGGGGTTGTGGCTACTTTTGCTACGGAAGAGAGATCACCGGTCAACTTCGCCAAACACCAAATCCATTGTTCCGATGATGGTGACGGCATCCGCGAGATTGTGTCCCCGCATCATGAAGTCTGCGCCTGCCAAATGGGCAAACCCAGGGGCACGAATCTTGCACCTGTATGGCCGGTTGCTGCCGTCGGAGACGAGGTAGACGGCCATCTCTCCTTTTGGGGCCTCGATAGCGCTGTAGGTCTCTCCTGGGGGGACGCTGTACCCTTCTGAGAAGAGTTTGAAGTGGTGAATGAGAGATTCCATGCTTTCTTTCATCATCGCCCTTGGGGGGTTGGAGATCTTGTGATCGTCAACCTTGATGACCCCTGTGGGCATCTTATTGAGACACTGGGGAGAGTGAGATGAAGCCACACCAAGCTGGGGAACGCCGCATCACGCACCTGGCCGACGATTCTCAAGCTCTCGCGCATCTCCTGCACGCGGCACAAGTACCGGTCATATGAATCACCGTTCTTTCCAACAGGGACATCAAACTCAACCTGGTCGTAACATTCGTACGGCTGGACTTTTCTGAGATCCCAGGCGATCCCGCTCCCGCGGAGCATCACACCCGAGAAAGAGTAGTCCAACGCCTCCTGAGCGGTAACCGGCCCGATGCCGATCGTGCGGACCTTCCAGATACGGTTGGCAGTGAGGACTTCCTCAAACTCATCCACCCTGCTGGAGAATTGCGTTGCCCACTTGAAGATGTCCTCGAGCAGACCATTGGGAAGGTCGAAAGACACACCCCCAGGCCTAACGTAGTTGGCATGCATACGCGCGCCAGAAACACGTTCGTAGAACTCCATGAGCTTCTCGCGCTCCTCGAAACCCCAGAGGAAGGGAGTAAGGGCACCAACGTCCATAGCATGCGTGAGAACGGCCATGAGATGGTTGAGGATCCTCGTGATCTCGCCAAAGAGTGTGCGGATCCATTTGGCGCGGATAGGGACGTCGATGTTGAGCAACTTCTCGACCGCGAGGGCAAAACATTGTTCATTGGTCACTGGGTGTGTCTCAGGCGTGAAACAGGAACGTGGAATGTAAATAGACGCACTCATTGAAACATAGTCTAGCCGATCGAAGTACGGCGCAGCCTGGGTGTATGTCTTGTACTCGATAAGCTTCTCAGTCGCTCGATGGAGCAAGCCAATGTGCTGCGTATCGATGAGCATCACCCTCCCCAGCGAACAGAGAACGAACCGGGTCAGCCCTCAAGATCTGCTCTCCGTTGAGCTCCAAAATAAGCCTCAACACACCGTGGGCGGCGGGATGCTGAGGACCAAAGTTGACGGTGAAGTGCTTCAGACTGGCATCTTGACGTGAACCACTTCCCTCGGCGAGGATGTCTTGAGCTGAGAGATGGTGTATATCTTCGACTGCGATGGTCTTAACGGGGATGGGGTCGGCGTGTCGACAAGAGGAGGTAGAGAGAGAACGGAGGGGAGAGCGCAAGAAACGCTGGTTGGCCAACGGCCGGAGTCGAGGCAGCATGGGTGCCGCTTTGAGGGAGAAAGGGACGGATACGGGAGAGTGAGGCAAGTGACAAGAGAGTGACCATCGAGTGGCTGTGTTATTACATCAACGCTGATTGGTCAATTGCTGTTAGTGCAGAGTATATGCATACAACAGTCTCTTCATTGATATTGTACAAACATATCCTTCTGCACGGTATCACCGCTTCTTCAAAGCCGCAAACCTCTTAGAAAGCGCCTCAAACTCATCCTCCTGATCCTTCTCCTTCGCCGGACTGCTCGGCTTGAACTGCACCGCAGGCTTGCTCGTATTCTCCACAGGCACGCTTGGGAGTGGGTTGGGGTCACGCTCAGCAGGCAAAGGAGGCTCAAGCTGTTCTTCAATCTCTTGCTCGTCCTTACTCTCCTTCTCCTCTCTCACACCTCCCTCTCCACCCCCTCCGCCAGGAGGCGTCCAATTCAGCCCGTAGCCCTTAGCGATCTCTCCAAGATACGCATCCACCAGTTCTCTCGGTGGCATCCCCAAGCCCAGCTTGCTTGTCACCCGTGCGGGAACGCACAAGTCTCGGTTCTCCATCACCCCCAAAGAATACTCGCGTCCGTATTTGTGGGTCAGCAGCTCGCGTAGGACATGCAGCTCTTTCACTTCTGTTCGAGCGGCAGCGTGGATGACCGAATTGACAGCTTCTGCAATTCCCGGGTCAGGTTCTCTCGCTCTACACGCGTGTCAGCCCTTGCCTAACCCGGACGAACAACGTACAATACATCGAGCATGCCGAACCTCGCAATGAGCAGCTCACAATAGAGCTCAAGCAGTTCCAGCAACTCAAGATAGACATCCTCGTGGATCAGACTCTCTACTTTGATCCGTGCAGTCTCGAGCTTGTCACGCTCGATGAGGGTGGCGATATCTCTCCTGTTAGACTTTTGAAGTGCGGTGAGCTTCTCTTGCGTTGTGCGAAGACGCTGGACGGCTAGTCTGAGGGTGATCAGTTGTGATGGACTAGTTAGAGAGTATAGTTACCTTAGTTGTACCTGGTTGAGAGTGAGATGCTGTATACAGATGATAATGAATAACTTACCTTTGCCCTAGGTGAATTCCATAATACGGCCATAGTGGTGAAAGGAGTGCATTGCGTATCATCGATGATTCTAAGGGGGACAATCTTAGTGGCGGTGTTGTATAAGGAGTAAACCCTAACCTCAACCCTTTGTTGACATTCCCTTTTCCTCCTCTCGAGCATGGACTCACGCAAGGACCATACAGACACTCTCCCTCCTTTCTCTCCTCCCATCAACATCATCCCACTTGGTACAAATACACTACCCTACGACCCCTTCATCCCCCCTCCAGCACAGCCCAACGCTCGCTACCTCACCGCGCTCTCCTCCCTCTGGCCTATCGCTAAACAAGTGATTAAGATAGCAAAGGACACGCCGGTTCTCGAAGACGGCAGTATTGATCTAGAGAGCTCGACTGCAGAGAGCTGGGAAGAGTTCGGGAGGATCTTGCTGCGTGAGTCTTCATGTTTTAGACGCGCCAAACCTCCTGACTCTTGGTAGACAACAAAGATGGCTTCTACCCCCTGCACAAGCTAGACCGAGAACTCTACTTCCTCGCTCTCCCATCTCCAGAGCTCAGCGAAGAACGTTACACCGCAGCGCGTCAGATTAACGTTGCCCTCCTCTTCGCACTGCTCTTCCCCACCGAGGCAACCCAGCTCAATTCCTACGCTCAATGGGTCACATTCCTCTCACAGCTCAAGGAGACTTACCTCCTCCTATGCGCCGGACGGGGTAAGGCTGAGCTCCTCTGGGTAAACCTCGAACGTATCTCCGACATTTGTATTACCGTGCGTCCTTCTCTCACTCTTCACGCATCAGCTCACCCTACCTAGTTATGCCTCGCGCTCGAAGCACTCGACAGCAAATCCTCCGGCCTGAACGCCTTCCGTCTGGTATTCAACCATTCCCACCTTCGTCACCCGCAACTCGTGTCCGGGTCTAAACCAGTCATCCCACCCTCCGACCTCCCACGGTTCGAGAGCACATGGACGACGCGTGCCCTGCAGGACCTGCGGAAGTTCGCAAAGCGCCCGCCTAAACTGGAAGACGCGATCTCCACCTTGCGCACGGGGCTGTTGAAGGATATCCTGAATGAAGTCCTTCCCGTGCTCGGGAACTATGCGGCAGCATCAGCGACGCCTTTCCCCACGCCTTCCAAACCTATCCCTGCTGCAAAACCCAAGCGTACCGTCCCATCGGACTTTGCGTGGAACGCAAAGCAGACCGATGCCGTCCGGCTGGAGGAAAGCTCCTCTTTTGCAGAAGTAGTGATAGAGCTTGAGGAGCCTGTCAAGTCCAAGCGCGGAAGGAAGGGCGTGAAGGGCAAGGGCCGGCCGAGGAAGGGTACCAGAGGCAGGTCGGGGAGCATCGCTGGTATAGAGACAGAGACGGAGCAAGAACCGGAGCTGGAGCAAGAGCAGGAAGAGGAGGTCGACCTCATCGTTGTCGAACCTCCTGCTCCCACAATACCCACCATCCCCGAAGAAGCGGACGACGATGAGAGCCTGCCGGACGTAGATCAAATCATCGCCGAGACCCAGCTGGAAGTAGAGGCGGAGGCGACCATCGTCCTTACTACCCAGCCGCTCGCTCTGAACGGTAAGAAACGCGCTGGGGAAGAGTCCAGGTCTCCTACACCTCGGCCTGCTAAGAAACAGGCTGTCTTGGAGCCGCAAGCTGCAAGACCTGCCACACAGTTGCCCACCCCAGAGCCTTTCTTCCAGGAGAGGCCAGCTGCAGCTACAAGCTCATCACCCGCACCTACGGAAACGCCCCGGGAGAGTGCCCGACCGCCGGCCTCTGCCCATCAGGAGGATGACGACGAAGTTCCTGAGGAGGAAGTAGAGCAAGAAGAAGAAATCGACCAACTTCGATATTCTGTCCCCGTTCCCACTCCTCACAAGCAGCTCTCCGAACCTAGTTCGTCCAAAAAGGCGCACACCCCGCCGCCAAAGGGAGGCAAGCAGTCTAAACGCCAACCGACGCCTCCTGTCCAGGCATCGGGAAAAAAGAGCAGCCGCTATGCCACAGGCGGGAACGAGACTGGTCGCAAGGTTTGGAGTACCGTCGAGGATAACGCGCTTATGAGCGCTCTTCGGGAACTGCACGAGGGGTCGCACACATCTATGAAGTGGAAGACGATCCTCGATTGGCATGGGTCGGACGGCAGTAAGTCCACCATTCTGAAAGGCCGCAATAACGCCCAGGTCAAGGATCGTGCGAGGAATCTATACCTCAAGTTCCAGAGGAATGGGCAGGTTCCGCCTGTGTGGCTCCCCGAAAGGTGAGGAGAAGAACCGCGCCTGAAATGTATATAATACTTAATTCTTCTTGTTGTATTTGTTATGACTATTTTCGGGTAATGGCACGTCGTTGAGGAGTGGAAGAGTCTCAACAAAAACAATCAGTTATCAAGAAGTTTGTATGATATGGTATCTGATGGGACTACAAATTCAGACACAGAGCTCGCAAGGTTTTCTCATATGTTCGATGTTCTTTCTGATTGCACCAGCTCATCATCACACTCGCTTTGACTGCGCAGCCTATTTTCAAGGTCAGATATCACATCTGGGCAAAGCGCAATTGCTTACAATCATCTCCAGGATTTGTTGCATGGCAGTTGGGTTCGTGGTTGGCAGGTTCGCGGAGGCCGGTGGTTGAGAATACGACGGTGCTCCGTACGGATTAGGTGCGGCTGCGGCCGGCGGTTGATAGACTGGCTGGCCTGGTTGCCCGAAAGCATTTGCCTGGTGTAGCAAAGCGAGCACGCTGGGAGGCAAAGACGCAGCGATGGTGGCAGCGTTAGGTATGAGCTGAGGTCCCGGGGCCGCAGGAACTGGATAACTAGGCACAGCCGACTGGGGCTGAGGAGGCATGTAGGGATTTAGGGGAGGGGCACCGTAGTAGGCAGGCTGTTGAGGAGGCGGAGGAGGTTGCGCAGCACGTGTCGGTGATTGAGTTTGAGCAGTAGTTGGAGGCTTGAGTGCCTGCAGCAGTTCTTGCACCTTCTTCGCGGCTTCGAGACGGTCAGACTCAGGCTGCCCAATTGCTCCTGCCGCGCGGGGAGCACGATAGGGATCTGAATACCTAAAATCAGTGTGAACATTCTTGAAACGGCAGCAGAAAGCGGACCTTCAGGATATCTGTCTTCCTGCCTTCCGCTGTTCCGCCTAGGTTCGAAGTCATCGTGTCCTCGAGAGTCACGACGCGAGCGACGGTCGTCCCTATCATCATAACCGCCTCCGCCACGCCCGCGCCCACGGCCACGGCCTCTTCCTCCGCCACCACCCCGAGGAGCAGAGTCGCGATAGTCGTCTTCATATCCTCTGGGTTCGCGCTCTCTGCTGGGTTCGGGCCTACGAGGTAACGGCTGCGTAGGAGTGGGAGGTGCGGGCAGCGGCGTATCGGGAATGTCCCACGCCCAATCAAGCTCCATGTACCCATCTTGAAGGGGAGCATGGTTCATCGTATCGATTATCTGCTCAGTGGCTCGCATGTCGTACAACTCTACGACAACCGCACTGAAATACATGTCAGCAAGAAACAATACGAGTGAACAGGATACTGACTCTCGCGCACTACCGACTGCACGTACAGATTTCACGTCCCCATGCTGTGTAAAGATGCGCCTGACTTCACCTTGGTTGATGGGTTGACGATTGGAAGAATCTCGCAGCGTGACTTGCACAGAACCCTGTAGCGGCATGTGAATCTCAAAGAATGCTTCGGGAAAGGATGGTGCGAACCTGATTCTTCTCTCGATCGCATCTGGAGTTGGTCTCATTTTCGCGAGGCAGACTGTAATGAACATCAATCTGAAGAGCACGTTTCAACCAGGGGCATTCAAGGACAGGCGAGAACGACATACAGGTCGGCCGGCAATATCTGTTCCTTGTAGCCTATCACGGGCCCTTTCCGCAGCACGAAGATCATACTATTCCACATCAGTGGCGCGGCATTGCCTTTTTCAAATCGCTTACGAAGGTCACAAACACCATTCCTCGATTTGAGATCAGATCAAAGAATGTCCTGATCTCCCCGAACTCCTCAAAACGGGCTCGGATTGCCTCGCCGTTACTTTCGTACTGTATGAAAAAAAGGTAATAAGGAAATGTGTGCTTATTGAGAGCAGCTGTCTTGTGGTGACTCGCCTTAATATTTCGGATGAAGAGGGTCCTGCATGGCCTCTCTCGTTGAATACGCTCTTCGATCAGGTTCTCATTTACCTCACGCTCACGCCGAGGAGGCGGTGGGGCGCGGCGACGTGACGGATCTACCAAATAGAAGAGAAGATTGATGAGTATCCTGTGGCTTCGAGTGAAATCAAATATGAGATAGGTAAGGAAGCCGCCTGAAAGAAAAAGAGAATTTTTTTGAAACGCTGCTTCGATGCCAATTGCAGAAATTGTATCCTCAAGATACAGGCTGCAGTGCATGGTGCTTTCGATCGTCGACAACTGAGAGTCAGGCTCGGTAAAGGTGGTGGTCGGACATTGCCCAGCTTCTTTGGTCACCTTACGCTTAGACGACTTAGCTTCGTGATCCATCATTCGCCTTGCAACGATTCGAGAAAAACTGGGTTCCGCGGTTGGGGACACACGCCTCAAGGTCCACAAAGGGAGCAAAGAAATTAGAACGATTCAAACTTATTGCTCACCATCATAGTCGCCGGTGCCGTACTCATCGCGATAGTAGTCATCCTGAGGTGGTGCTGGAGGGTAATACGGATCCATTGCCGCATCGTCATACTGCGGATATGCGGACTGTGGAGGACCCCCTCCACCACCACGTCCGCCACGACCCCTATTCCTTCCACGTCCACCACGTCCTCGGCGGTCATTCCCGCCGTGATCGTTGTAGCCTCTTTCATTCCCACCATAGCCTCCACGGTTGTCAGGTCCACCGTACCGTGGAGGGGGGGATGGCCGGCGCATAGGCACAGCGTGCTCGTCGTAACCAGAGTAGGGACCGCGTAGCATGAGCACGATCAACTATTATCTTGACTTCAGAGGCTCCTTAATTAACCTTGCGAATCTGGTATTCGAGGGTGGATTTACTTCAGGGGACCTTGCAGGCGCTTAAAGATTTCAGCTTTCCAATGCCTTAGAGACAGGTTCGTGGGTGTGTTCTGTGAAAGGTATCGCGTCTTGGAAGATTTTCCAATTGCTCAAACTCAGTGTAGGGCTTAAGCTAGCTAGACAGGAGGTCGACCTTGTTCGAATATGCACAGTCAGACGGCGGACGCTCGAAAGAAGACACTAGAGCACAGGCAGATAAGGACCAAAGACGGGTATCAGACAACCTGAGATGGTGGTTAGAGACTGAGCTGTCGAGTTTTCCGTTCGACGTTCTGTAACGGATTCAATTATGAAGAAATGATTCCGCTGTTCCGGGGGTCCGCGGTGTGGCGTGCAAGGCACAGCGCAGTCCAGAGTGAACCATGCGTTGCCTTGTAGCTCCTCATCCCCCTTCCTCATCGTCATCATCGTCCACTACCGTTGTTCAACCTTTTGTTCTTTGCTTTCGGCATAACACCAACACATCTCTTACCATAGAAATATCGCACCCGGAGCATGTCAAAGCAGTTCCAATTCAAGCTTGTCCTGCTCGGTGCGTCCCATTGATGGGCGAAAGCCGAAGTAGACGCTGATCGACTGCATCATTTCAGGAGAATCAGCTGTGGGCAAGTCTAGGTCCGCTTCGATGGTTTATGGGAAAAGAAATGAAGAACTGATTCAAGCCGTAGTCTCGTCCTTCGGTTTGTGAAGGACCAGTTTGACGACTATCGGGAGAGTACGATCGGAGGTGCGTCCGATCTATCTGTCATTGGGAACGCCGGCTGACTCCTGTTTTCGTAGCTGCTTTTCTGACACAGACTGTTCAATTGGAGGATGGTACAACAGTCAAGTTTGAGATATGGTACGCCAGCGGATTCGCATCAACACACGGGGCTTATCGTCTGATAGGGATACTGCTGGACAGGAGAGGTACAAGTCATTAGCACCTATGTACTACCGCAGTGCTGCCTGCGCTATTTGCGTGTGTGTCTCGGCTTGCTATTTCGTTTTATTGCATACACTGACGGATATGGTCTCAACTAGCTATGATATCACCCAATCTGTGCGCACACCTCTTCCCTCAGCATACAAGCACTGACGTCCCCCAGGCATCCCTCGAGAAGGCAAAGTCCTGGATCCGTGAACTCCAACGGCAAGCCGATCCATCAATCGTCATCGCACTATGCGGGAACAAGTCCGACCTGGCTGCACGACGTCAAGTATCTCAGGAAGAAGCGCAGAAGTTCGCCGAAGAGGAAGGTCTGATGTGGTGTGAGACGAGCGCGAAGACGGGCGAGGGCGTGAACGAGATCTTCGACCGTATCGGTAAGGCTTCTGTGTCCCTCTGTTGTTCATCAGATTCTGATATTGCTTTCAGCACATAAACTCCCCGAGGTTGCACCTCTCCAAGCTCAGCGTGGCACAGCAGCAGCAAAGCCAGCAGGAGCCAGGAGCGTAGATCTGAACAAAGGCCCTGCAGGACCCGGTACTCCAGAGAGCTGCAATTGCTGAACAGTCTACTTCCTGGTGCTCCCTTTGCCGGTCCCCTCGGTCATCATCTCCATTCACTCGCTGA
Source organism: Dacryopinax primogenitus (assembly GCF_000292625.1). Lineage (NCBI taxonomy): Eukaryota > Fungi > Basidiomycota > Dacrymycetes > Dacrymycetales > Dacrymycetaceae > Dacryopinax > Dacryopinax primogenitus. Next base: position 932,968 of record NW_024467204.1, on the reverse strand, counting down.
TTGTACATTGTCCGTTTTCTCCGTTTTTCATACCTCTCACGTTCTCTCTTTCTTCACATCAACTCTCTTGTAATCTATCGTATTGTCTCGTTACGTACGACGACCGTTTGCATATATCAGCATCCTGTGAGGGAGCGCTCCGCATTTCCTGCACATAGAAGTCCTCCGATGAGACCGGGATCGGTCCCTTCGCTTGGCGCTTGTCCAACGCAATACAAGAAGCATGATATTGATCAAGAGTGATAGGTGATACAACATAACAAGTTATGGACAGTGATATTGTAAGTGCAATGAATGGTGACAGTTTTCCAAGGTGTCAAGGGGGGACTGCAATGGACCCCTCTGGTAGTGCGGCCGGACTATCCATGTCGACGTCATCGGTCAAGTCTACAATCACAGGGTTCCCGGCGGTGCCCTCCATCGGTGTTCCCCGATCCGCCGGCGTGCCCGTCCCAGTCGAGCCATTGAACTCCTGCTTGAACTTGAAGCGCGATGGGAATGCGGGCATGGGACCCAGCGTAGGGCCGGACATACCCCTGTGCCTCGTATATTCCGATTCTTTGTCTTTAACAATAGTTAGGATAATGAACCCGCAACAGCAAATATGCCTACCGCCCAACCAGGTCTTAACAAAGAACCGTGTGCCTCCAATACCCTTGATCTCCCTGCTAACGTTGCGCCATTTGCGCACCTTGAACTTGATCCCCGCCCTGTCTATCGGCTGGGGCGGCGCTTGTTGAGGTTGGTTACTGGGCAGTTTAGGCGCCGGCTGGACAGGGCAAGCCCGACTAGGAATCCCATGTATGGGCATGAGGAGCCCGCCTCGTCCGTCGGTGGGTGCCATGCCAGGCTCGAGCCTTGGCTCTGGCGGGAGATATCGGATTTCTTGACTCGGAAGGGTAGGCTGGACGATGGGCGGAGGGTATGGTGCGCTCGCAGAGCGCTGTGAGCTGAGTTTGGCAGAGCTGGTGGGATGCTTGGGGCGTTCTGCGAGGTCCTGTTTGATCTGAAGAAGAGGTGGAGCGGGGATGGACGGGGCAGAAAGCTCGCCGCTCGGCGGGTGGTATTCCCTGAACATACCGGCACCGGATGCAGAGCCAGAGCCAGAATTAGGAGGCATCGTCGACAGGAAGGCGTCCGGAGTGCCTATTCCCCAGTCGATGAGTACTTATGCATACGAGAGAAAAGTTGCAACATACTATTGCTGTTGTTCAGCGCAGCAGCCTCTGCTTCCCATTCGGCCTTCTTCGCGCTATGATGGTTGTCAGGGCGCGGTTCAACAATGAGGAGAATTCGCACGCACTTTGTGATGCCCTTCCTCCAACCCCGTCCCGGCCCTGCTACCCCTCGCTTTCCGCCCCTGCTACCCCGTCCTCGTCCTCTCGCCGGCGGTGGGAGGGGAGGCATCACGTCATCCGACGGCGGGACGGTCTGACCCTCAGAGACATGAACAACCCACTCGGTTCCAATTTGCCGTGGTGGTGGAGACATGACGCGCTCGCCGATCTGCGCCAGACGCTTCTTGCGAGGTCCCCGCGAGCCTTTTCCACCCCGAGTTGAGCTAGACTTATGCGCGTGTAGGGGCGGGAGGGCACCTGTGCCACCAGGTACGGACGATGCTGCGTCATCATCGTCGTCATCATCGTCAGCGAGTTCGTCGACCATCTCTTCATCAGAGTCGCCCGCGTCGCTTCGCCTACTCAAAGTGACTGTTGAGGGTACACGAAGCTGTTCGGTAAGAATGATGTTAGCTGGCGATACCGAGGAGGAGCAGAGTCTTCACACGCCTTTACTTTGATCTTGTTAGCTGTTGATGTGCCCAATGGGGTGACATGCCTAAAGATGGGAGAAGGGGAGTCGTCGTCGTCGAGGGTTGAGATAGCGGGTGCCTCCATGAGTGAGCGGGATGGCGGTGATGAAGAGAGATGTATGCGCCTTAGATTGGCGGTGGTCGACGGCGACGACGTTGGACGCGCGATTGTCTCTCCCCTAAAGGCCTGATCGACGGATGAATCACTCCAAAATGTCTCGCGACTTCCCGATCACTTTCCATTTATGGCCAACTTTATTCTTACCTTCTTCCTTTCTTTTTCCCTCCACGCTCTCCGAGGATTATTCCTTGATGTATATACTATCACTAGCGTTGTCAAGCTTAAAATAGTAAAAAAATTCCATGCTATCGTTCAAAGAACTTCTCTTCCATTCCACGTAGCATCGCATATTCCAATATAATATTGCCATACCGAGCTATAAAAGTCAGGTTGATTCAATCCCTATTCGCACGACGCGGAAGTCACCATTGCTCCAAGCTGTTCTATTACAGTTCAGGTCAGAATATTCTTGTTATACCTCTACTTGGGCTATGCAATTATATGGTGCATTCTATGGATTGCGCTCATCTAGGGCGATGTGGTACCGCCACTCCGACAGTCTATTCAATATCTTATAACCGGTCAACATCCCGGTGTTGCTGTTGAAGAAGCGCTCCTGAGCAGCTTGCTGGACGCACGTCAACTGACAATGCGACCTCCATCTTCTTGGACCGTTCTCGTCAGCACACATACCACCAGCACAACTGCCAAGCCGTCTCCTCCTGTCGAGAGAAGACGTTTACTCCCTCACCAGGACCCTCCGACCACAGAAGTCTGTCTTGGTTGATTTCTTACCCAAGCGTCATCAACTATCTTCTTGCCAGCCATATGCAATCTACTTTCTCACATGACTCTATTGACACCCTGTGCGTCTGTTGGAATCTCCCAGACTCGAAGACAGCCTGTACATCACACGCTCCGACATCGGACGATGCTGTCCACCACAGGCCTTCACATGCCCATAAGTAGCTGTCCTCGTATGTCTGCCCCTTAATTCCCGTCACGCAACCTCTGACCCTCGAGATAGACGAGGGATGGCCGCATTCCAGAACAAGACCGTCCTTATCACAGGCGCGTCGGCTGGCATTGGCGCCGCCCTCGCCGAACGTTTATTCCCCATCTGCGACGCTGTTATCCTCACCGGACGGCGCGAGGCAAACCTCCAATCCATCTGCGCGGGGCACCCCAACGCTCATTACCGCGTGCATGACGCGACGGACCTGGCCTCCATCCCCGCCTTTGCGGAAGAGCTCATCTCCAGCTTTCCAAAGCTAGATTGCATAGTCCTCAACGCCGGCATCCAGCGCTCGCTTGACTTCTCCAAGCCAGAGAAGATCGACCTAAGCAAGATTGACCTCGAAATGACGACAAACTATACCTCCTACATCCACATGCTCAAGTACTTCCTCTCTCATCTGCTGAAGCAGCCTCAAGCCACAGTAGTGGGTGTGAGCAGCACGCTAGGAATGGTCCCAATCCCGCGCTGTCCAAACTACTGCGCGACTAAGGCGGCCCTGCATCATCTGCTCATCATCTTGCGGTACCAGTTGAGGGAGTAAGCCCCTGCTGTATCCTATAGAATTCCGGCTGACGTGTATGCAGCACGAGAGTAAAGGTGATTGAGATATTCCCGCCTGTGGTCAAGACCGAGCTGCACGCGCCGTTCAACCAGCCGGACCTCGCGGACGGAGAGGTGCCAATGAGTGCGTCCCCTGCCCTGCACTCCTGCCGACCAGGACTAACAGAAATCAGGTATCTCCCTTGAGGACTTTACCGATGCGGCTTGGGCGGGGCTTGTGCAGGGCAAGTCAGAGATTCCGGTCGGATTCGCGAATCGGTATTACGAAACTGTCGAGCGTGTGAGGCATAAGCAGCTTGAGAACGTGTTTGGTGCGTCTTCCTCTCTAAAGAAAAGGGGTACGAGCTTAGCATGTCTCAAGGTGGGAAGGCCAGCCTGGGATCTAACTGAACCGCGTAGTGGGGAAGCTGGACAGGGAGGGGAGGGATAGGAATAGAGATCGATCAGGGTTGACAAGTCGAACGAACGGTTACGTATTATCGTTATCACCAGTTCGGTTCCAACGTGTAAGTGCGGAAATTGCACACATCGCCTGACATGAGGTTTATTCAACTGGATTGACAACGGCACATGCAAACGAAAGTTCTTCTTAAGGTGGGGTGCTGAAACGACGAGATCAGACTCTCCACCACGGGGTTAGGCTTGCCATCAACGAGGGCATATTCCACATGCTTGATCGTCGTGATCGGCATATCACTTCAGCCAACTTATCTTCGATTCGCCGTGGTTTCGTTCGCCGACCAAAAATCTGGTGCTGCCGGTAAATGCATTGTCCAAGACATGCAGGTTAAACTGACCCATATCTGATCGAAACACGTGCTCCAGAGTCACGTGGGCTATGGTGCTGTACCAGGATTGCGTAGGTGCGCATTTCCTTAAATGGAAGTGCCTCCGCGGGATCAAATCTCGGCCAGGACGAGCGTGCAGTTTTCATCTCAAGCAGTGACAGTGTACAAATTACATTGACCACCTCAGGTGGACATAGAGATGGACATAGATACTTGAGAGAGCATTCACAATCATCTCATCCTCCGGAGTTCACAATCTGAAAAAAGTGTGGTGACTGGGAAAAAAGTGCACAACGCCAGGCCCTGGTGACAGGTGACACTGCACACCTACACATCCTGGTACAGTATTGGATGTGATGAACATGATGAAGTCCAGGAAAGTTTGGGCATGCTTCTTGTGTTTTCTAAAACACTAAGTATTGATGTACATGGCTCATATTGTGCCAGTCCCGCTTCTGTAAACCATTCTAGCTTATTACTCACTGGTGTCTTTCTGGTAGATCAAGTTTGCACTCATTACAAGGCATTCTGCAACAATCCTCTGGATTACAAAACAGTGTGCTGCATTTCATCATTGTGTAAAATGATAGCACAATGACCTTGGCAACATAGCCTCACACAAACAAGGTTACCAAAAGTTTGAAGGACTGTTACTGCCTCCTCAAATAATGACATCACCTTGTCATGCCCACTATGTTCTTCAGTAGTGTGTCAATGGTCTGACAGCATTCTGTAATGATCCTCCATCCCCATAGTCAAGGATAGCATTAAATACCACCCTCCCTTCTTAGAGAGATTGCTGCATCTGCATCAACATATCAGGTCTGAATCAGCAATATGTTTCAAGACTTCAGAAACATACAGCAGTGCTGCCAGGCTTGGGAATGGCCTCCAGGACAGCCTGTGCCTACTGATGCAGTTAGACCATGTCGTTGCATTGAGCCTGCATCACCTGGATGATTTGAAGACTCTCCATACATTGAGCTGCACCAAGGGGTTCAGAAATGGCTTTGAACATCACCTTGGCCTCCTGGAGCATTTGTGTGGTGGTGTCATACTGAGCTTGTCTTTGCAGGATGTCTCTGAGAATCTGAGTACATTGCATGATGCCCAGAGTGTTTGAAATGGCTTCAAACATGTCTCTTGCTTCCTCAAGAAGTGGTGCAGCATCATCATAATAACCCTGCTGAGCCAGCACATCACTGAGAGTCTGTATGCTCTGGGCAACACCAGTGGCATGTGGAATAGCCTCAAACAACATCCTTGCCTCCTTCAGCAGTGGTACTGCATCACTGTAATGAGTCTGCATGTGCTGAACATCACTGAGAGTCTGCATGCATTTTGCAATGCTGAGGTGGTTGACAAGAACTTTGAATTCTGCCTTCACTTCCTGGAGCAGTTGGGCCAAGTCCTCATAGTGTTCTTGTATGCACAGGATCCCACTCATAGTATAAAGACACTGTGCCATGTTGGAGGGGCTCAAGGTAGCCTTGAACCCTTCCCTTGCCTCATGCAGGAGGGAGAATGCTTCATCATACCAAGTTTGTACACACAAGATATTCCCAAGAGACTGCAAGCACTCTGCAGCACTTGGACAGTCCTTGATATCCTCAAATATTGCTCTTGCTTCCTGGAGAAGTTGTGTTGCCTTGCCATATCATGCTTGCATCTGCAGGATGTTACCAAGACTTTGCACATATTGTGCTGAACTGTCAGGGCACCAGCTCATTGCTTGGTCAAGAGACATGACTAAGCCTTTATGACA